>NC_068368.1:19954992-20002492 GCF_020536995.1 Dreissena polymorpha | reverse complement strand
CGTCCACCAGCATCCATACGGTGCCGCCTGCCGGTTACATCCGGGCTGAATCCGGTGACGGCTGTGTGCTTCCACCAGCGTCGCGACACACACAAACAACAGACGTATGAGTATAGCCTTCGTTTTCAAAGAATAGAAGGTATCACAAAGGTTTTAGAGTAAAAGTTCCGAATTACGAGAGACGTTAAAATGTTACAGACGTTAGCAAACGTTCTGAAAAAGAAAGAATGTATCTTATGACGACGTTCGGTTAAAACACGCAAGCAGAAAGGCAGGTATGTAGACAGACAAGCAGGCTGGTATACAGGCAGTCATTCAGGAGGTAAACATATGGGCAGATAGATAGGCAAGCAAGCATGCAGGAACAAAGGAAAGAAGGAATGCAGGCAGGCAGGCATGTAAACAGGCAAGCAGGCAGACTGGCGGACTGGCAGGATAGAAGGCGGCAAGGCTCGGAAAAAGACAGGAAGATAATTTTACAGACAGGTAGACAGACAGACAGACATGAAGGTAAAGCTAGCGACAGACACAAAGGCAAACAATAAATCCACACAAGCAGACATACAGACATGTTTGGCACGCAATATGACACGCATGCAGACATGCAGGAATGCAGAGAGACCTGCATGAGGAAGGCAAACTGACATACATACTTGCAAGAAGGTTAGGCAGGCAGGCATGACGGCGGTAAGGCAGGCATGGATTGCACATATATCAGATATGCGGACAGATATAGAGACGGTTTTACATTCCAGCAACAAATCATGCAAGTTGGTAGGCAGGCAGGTTGACAGGTAGACAGGTAGGACATAATGTAGGCAGACAGAAGACAGACATACAGAAAGATAGTTACGCGGTAAGGTATGCATGCAGGCATGAAATGCAGGTAAGCTGACGGAAACATAGGCATGCAAGCAGAGAAGGTTGGAACGCTTTCATAAGAGAGACAGGCATGTAAGTAAATAGACAGGTATGCATACTTGCAGGCCGTCATATAAGAATGCAGGAAATCAAGAATGTTGGTAGGAAGACAAGCAGGTAGGCCGACAGGCATGTAGGTGGTTATATAGGCAGACATATAGGTAGGCAGGCAGGTATTAGGCAGGCAGACATTCAGGACGGCACAAAGGCTGGTAAGCATGCAGGTAGGTAGAAAGACAGGCATGTAGGTAAGCAGGCAGGCAGGCATGTAGGTTGATAGGTTTGTAGGTAATTGTGTATCATTGTCCGTTATGCACAAAACTTACTTCTATGAGCAGCAACAACTACACAAGAAAACACAACCGGTGCACCAGTCCTATATGTCTCCTTCGCAACTATTGTTATAATCAACCTCGCATATTGCTTTTGAATATGCAACAACTATGATAATCACATAAGACATTTGATAACACTTGTCATTTTGTCATTGATAACAATATAAATTCAGTTTGCCAAAACATATTTGAACACATGTGTAAATATCTTTGAAACGATACAATTTAATTAGAATTATTCTATCAATTGTTTAACTAGTCAAAATAAGTCAACGTTTCCTGCTTTGGTCTTTATTTCCTGGTTGTCCTCTTTGAATGACATACATGTGTTTTTCTAAATAATCAAACAATATAATTAGCATTACATATTCCTCTGTTACTCAGTGTTGGCTTTATATTTCATCTCGGCAACTCGGTAAATGTTTGTAATTATTGATTAGAAATGAATGGAACTCTTAACGACTTGCCAGTCTACTCTACCTTCAACAAGCGATTTAAAAATAAAGTAAATTTGACGATATCATGCTTTTCCGGCGGTTCTTAGAACGCTTCCTTGCCGAGATTTATTATTTACGTATTTTAATCGACATCTGTAAAGAATAAGATAGGATACTGTCTGTCAATGTTAACTAAAAGGTCAGGGACCTATTATGTTCTTGACTTTTGTCTTTTAATTGTACAAGAAGCTATTTAGTAAATGAGGACATTTGAAGTGAAGATAGTGTTGAGATTTGTGACGTCTTCTTTGTCTAATACGCGGTTTGTTGTTCGTCTTTCTTACCACCTGAACCACCTGATTTGGGGTTTTCGTGTAAAAATAGTAAAACCGCCCTAAACCGCGGACGTTGTCGCATTGATTTTTCCAAGGCGATGACTCTCATTTTAATAAATAATTTAATGGAGAAGTTTAATATATTGTTTGTCTGGTAAGCAATTTGTCACCTTAAATATACAACTAGCTGATGACAATAAGAATTTTTCCTCTGATAATGTTTGTGGATTGTTTTATTTCAAATATTTCGAAAGTTGATTTCGCTGTTATCATTGAATGAACGTGATACAATTGCATCCCACTTAGGCGTTACTGAAAGCACCTCCCTTCATTTCAGTCATTTTTTTTCAACAACATATTAGCTACCATGCGAATTGCTAATTTAATTATTTGTTTCATCATAATCTTCGTTTCCGTGAACCTTGCTCATCATAGATTGATTATGCTTGCAATAATCTTAATATCTTTTAAAAGAAGATCTATGACAATCCTTTCTCTATTTTACATTTAAATGATATGTTACATTGATATAATGCGCTTGTTTCACTGTTGAATTGAGCTGAAAAGAATTAACAGGTCAAAAGATTGGTTAAAATGTGGTAACTGACCAATTATCTGCAACTCATCTTGGTACCAGTTGCTTATAAAAACTATATATTATATTCGATATTTACATGACTGTACAGTCTTCTACGCCAAGCGGAACTTTATTCTTATTAGGATCGGAGTTAGTGTTCGTGTGTCGTATGAATAGTCTATATGAACGAATCTGCACTAAAACTAAATTTAGATTCACATCGTACATGCATCATCAGTTGTCAAACCAAAGAACAAATGCATTAGTTTTTTTCTCTTTCCGGGATATTGTTTTAGTATGTTGATGCTGCATTAACAAATATAAGTGTATATGAAGTGAAAACTCCAAAAATAAACAACGGTTGCGAAAGACACCTATAAACATTGCATATACTGTAAGATGCGCATAATATCACTCTAAACTTTCTTACACAAATAGTTCAATTGCTTTTGAAAAATCAATAATTGTATGTTTTTTATCACGAAGAACTCAACCATATGGTTTCGTTTTTGTAAATAGTAGAATGTGTGTCCTTTTTGCAATTGTAGTTGCCTTGGTCGTTCTGTTCAAAGAAGTTTATCATTATGCTAGAGATTTGACTTCGGTTAAGCCTTTCGACCAAAGGTATATTTATTACGTGTTTGTTTTTTCGTAAAATGCGGCTATTGACCGTGGCAATAAGCATCATTTTTTAAAATACACATTCCACGTTTATTCACCATTATACATGTTCTCTTAAATAATATTGAAAATATATGTTGCAATCAAATCAAATCCGTTATGTTTGTTTCGATTGTACAAACGCTGTTCGACCAAAGTACCCCATTACAAATAATTTTATTTATTCCGCTGTGTTGATTACAGCGTTCATAGGAATCACACGTTTGTCGTAATACAACTTTATATATTCAATATTTTTTCTTTAAGGGCTTTGAATGATATGTTTTTTTCCAATACATTATAATATTTAAATACGATATATGGAATTGCATACATTTAAATCCGATAATTGTGCGCGTCCGGTAATCTTGCGCACTCCGCAGTTTGCGAATTTTGCAGACGACAAATGGTTTTCTTTAATGATGAAAGATGGAATTTCAATTTTTAAGAATTAACAGATTTAAAAGTTACGTATTCTATGCAAAATCAAATTCGTAAACACTGACCTTCTTACTATCATTGCCCGCCATTCTGTCAAACCACATTGGTATGATCTCCGTATGCGCAATGGCCTAGTTTTGATATTTTCTGTAAACTGTGGAAGCATGATCGGGATAAAATTAAACCTTTTATGCGTTAACATTTTTTTCCACGCAAACAATCAATCATTATATAGTTGTATTGTCTCTTTTGCTACAGTCAACAGAATGTCAACACCATCATCAACGAAACCGACGTACAGCTATTGAGTCATATTAAATTTGAATGGTTTTACAAACTGATTTTTTAAATAATTTTCTTGAATGTTTTTTTGTCTCTTATTGGACACCATTTGTATACAATTTTGCCTTAATGATGTATACAATTTTGCCTTAATGAGGTCATTACACCAAGTGCGCAAGATTACCGGACACTGTGATAGTTTGAAAATAAGTTGAGTCATATTTTTTTGTGAAATCAAATCGGACAGTTCTTCAGTGAATGAATCAGATATTTTTGTGTTAATAAGCACATGAACTTATTATTTTCATAATACATTTAGATATTATGGTGTCAAATTAAGTAAAATTACCGGACAGCATCGTATTTTACATAGTTAAAGGGCCTTTTAACGTTTTGGTAAATTGACAATATTAAAATAAATTGTCTCAGATTCGCAAATTTTGGTTGTAGTTATGATAATTATGAGAAACAGAAATACTGAACATTGACCATGCCCTAAAATATCCAAATCGAAATGATTGAATAATTTGGAAAGTTTTGTTGGTGCCGTAATATGTTGTGATACTTCGAGTATAAAATACATCTAACATTGTGTGAGTACTGATGGCCGAGTAGTCTGAACGATAGACTTTTACTCCATTTACTCTAGGGGTCAGTGATTCGAGCCCAGTTCAGGGTTACTTTTTACGTTATTTAATTTTATTTATGTTTTTAATGGGGCTTTTTAAATCCTATGTTTACATTTATCAGTATAAAGCATTAAATGGCAGACTTCAAAACATGCCAAAATCTCTGAAAAGGCCCTTTAAGAGTTAAAATCCCATAAACTGAAGCAGTACGTAGTTTTCGAGAAAACGTCGTTCTTCTGATGCTTCCCGAAGCAAGCCTCGCGTTTGCTCGAAAATCTTCGGATATCGCGACGGGTAATTAACATGGAATATATTGTAGCACAAAAAATATAAAAAAACAAGAATTGTGTATCTCGTTAAATATATGCTATCATGCCACATCTACCTTTGAAAGTTTGTCTATATCTGTCATGAACATTGATTTTGTATTAGTTATCTTTATTTAACGAACTATTTGGAGAATTTGTCGTTGATTTTGAGTATTTGTGTTACGTAAAAAGGCGCAAAAGCAATATCACAAAGAAATGTGCCAAAAGAATACTATAATGCCCTATGAACAGATTCTTCTCATTCTTCCCATTCCGTCGAAATCGAGAACATAACAAATCATTTGCCTATTTGTCATCGATAATTTGGCTGAAACGTGTATTTCCTAAAAAGCTACGCGCTTAATTTTTTATACACTCGAAATGTTTAGCTTTAAAAGGGTTCATACAACTCTGCTTTGCACTGAACACGGCTTCAATTAACGGCGGTGATAAAGATATGCATTTAAACATGTCAATAGCTTTTTATTTCCTCACGTCTATTAACTTTTAGGGATCATAAAATAACTTTCGTTTGTAAAACTTCCTTTATTTTATGCAAAGAGTATTGCTATTTGTGACAACAAGATTATGATATCTTCCATATCCAATTTTGGTTGACTAACATATTTATTATTTTAGTAGTAGAAGTAGTAGTAGTAGTAGTAGTAATTGTTGTAGTAGGAGAAGTAGTAGAAGTAGGAGGAGGAGAAGTAACAGTAGCAGCATCAGCACCAGCAGCAGCAGTCTTATTAGTAGTAGTTGTTGTAGTCGTAGTAGTAGTAGTAGTAGTAGAAGTAGTAGTAGTAGTAGTAGTTGTAGTAGTAGTAGTAGTAGTAGTAGTATTAGTAGTAGTAGTAGTAGTAGTAGTAGTAGTAGTAGTAGTAGTAGTAGTAGTAGTAGTAGTAGTTGTAGTTGTAGTAGAAGTAGTAGTAGAAGTTGTTGTAGTAGTAGTAGTGTTAGTGGTTGTGGTAGTGGTAGTGGTTGTGGATGATTTTTATTATTATTTTATATTTACAACCCCTTCTACAACAACTTTATGTTTATTATTACGCGAATGTATCACGTAAATGTATCATATCTATCATCAGCATATCTTGGAAATAACCAGCCAGCGTCATTTTTTTACATAAAAAAGAAAAGTCCAGAAGCATCATCAGCAAAATCAGACACGTGATCACAAGATTGTCTTTTATTAACGCCATTGTCGAGTAACCAATAGGAAGGGTTCACACTTTAAAAAAGGTTGGTTCACCAATGAAATGCGTTTGGGTTTTAACCTTTTGAAAGTATGCAAAACGTCACAATTAGCCCGAAATGAATCAGGAAACTGACATATAAATTTACATCCCATTAACACAATTCAAATACAGACGCGATAAAAAAACTATACTAAAATTATTTTTTACTTATGCAACTTAACGTATACGTTTTCACTATAGCCGTCACTGGAAAACAGAAATCAACTTCTTTAGAACATATAATCCGGGATGTTTTGTTAAACAATTTTTTGACACGATTTCCGAGTACGTTTGATTATATCTAATGCAGTTTTATCTTAATAAATCCAAACCAATTGTTTGCAGCTCAATGCCGGACGTACCAGAGAAAATGACTGGGATAACTTATCGCCAGTTATAAATGTGTAATACCTTGTGATTGTTGTTGAAATTTGCAGTTGACACACCGTACGACTACTGCATTAATTTTCAACAGTACAAAACTAATGAGCGTTTTGGTTTTTGAAATCAAACAATAAATAATTACCACGATTGCTGCAGGAATGAAGTGCCAAGTGTTGGTTTCTTTGTTTATTCTTTGCGCGAAGGTAAGAGGAGTTTTTTGTTAAGTCGAGGTTACAGGTACATGTACTTCACACAAAAGACACATACATAAACTACTGCCTGAGCTAATAGAGACACTACGTTTTGTATTTATAAATAGGCATTATTAAATGCCCGGGCATTATTAAATGCCCATCATACAATTTGGTTACGTCAATAAAGTTTTATTTCTATACATATTAGTATAAAAAAGATGTATTATATGTTCATATTAAATGTTCATTTTAAACATATACCTTTGTAAACAATATGCTATTTATGTGTATGTGTCTGTTTGTTTTGAAACATAAGTTGCGAGTGTTTGGAAGGTTGGAATGGAAAAGATGACCATTGCTTAAATAATGTGACGGACCATCCGACTTGTATGCCTGGATACCATGGATACCGCTGTAAAACATCAATGTGCGGAGATCACGCATATCCTGATACAGTGGAGCTCGAGGAGAAATATACGTAACGAATTTATTGACGAGATTGTTATGAGTATAAAGATGTAGCATATTTACTAATGAAACATCTTTGTATGAGAGTGAAACAAATCTAATTTTAAAACAATGATTACCGATAGGAAAGTGTTCAGTAAGAACGCAAACATAAATCTGAACATTAAGCGAGGCTAATTTTTAAATAGAA
The DNA here is from genome assembly GCF_020536995.1 of Dreissena polymorpha. NCBI lineage: Eukaryota > Metazoa > Mollusca > Bivalvia > Myida > Dreissenidae > Dreissena > Dreissena polymorpha. The sequence continues at coordinate 19,995,093 of NC_068368.1, read as the reverse complement.
GGCTGGCATACGTAGTATTAGTCCGCAAGAGTGTCTTTATGATTGATACACACACATAATACTATTGTGCCTGTTGTTTTATAGGTGCGTATGTGAAGAGGGCTGGAAGCGCGTATCAGAAAGTGTTAACGCCACGTGTTTGAACTCAAACAGTATGGTAGTTTAATGACTCAACAAAATACACAAATACAAAAAAACGAATGTTTTTTTTAACTATGGTTTGTCGCAGAAATTAATGCGAAATCTTAAATTAGAAAAACCATAAATGCAAATAATGATGAAACGAGACTATATTTGCTACTCGACATGGTATATTTAAGTAAATTGTCATTTGTTCCAAACGGATGTCTTATTTATTGTATTCTTCCGTCTCATTTATGGGAAATCTTTACAGGGATCACTTGATTCAAACTGTTTACAAGTCTGTGATGAAATCAGAGTTAACAATAAATATGTATTATTGCTTTCAGTGAGACTTTGGCCATTTATACCACGATTCGTCTTAGAAAAAAAGTTTGCACTTTTAACGTTAGTTTATTTATAAATAGACTAATACCGTCGTTAACCACTTAGGTTCAAAACCATTTATGTCAATGTGCGGCTGTATTTAATTTCTTTTTCCGTGATTCAGGAAGCTATACATGCCTGTGCAACAACGAATGGTACGGATGCAACTGTACCCAATATAACTGCACATATGGCGGCTGTTTCAATGGCGGAGTTTGTGTTAATGACAGCTGCAGTTGCCCTATGAATTGGGCAGGTGAAAACTGTTCTCTTCTGGTATCTTTGTCATCAGAGACCACAGTTCATGTTTCGTAATCAACGCCACAACACTCAGAAGAAACCCAAGGTATACGTAATTGTATTTCTTGATATAAATGTTGTTCAAGAAAATCAGTAAACTAAATCTGTATAAGAGATTTTCTCAGAGTTTGACGGAATTATGGCTTGTCTACTTATAGTGTACATATTTAAAAAAAGAAAAACCACCATATAAAAGCGCAAAAACACAAAAAAAGTATCAAAATATTTGTTTTGTTTAAGATTACACTTTATTTAATACTGATAAGCACATACATAATTACAGCAGCAGAATGAATAAGTAAGATGTTGTGTGAAAACTTTTTGCATAATGATTGTAAAACTGCATATCGGCATTATATGTATTAAGTATCAAATGCATGCTTTAAATTTTCTGCTTCATAGTTGATGTTAAGAAATAATTGAGACCTAACAATAAACAAGTTCGAATACAAGATATATATATATATATATATATATATATATATATATATATATATATTCGTATGTAAATCATCACATTCTACATTTAAAATTCAACAACTTTCAACCAAAGTAAGGACACGAGAATAATTTACTTGTAAAGCAAAATGTCTTGGGTAAACGCTAACAAGAATCCCCCATGTGTACTGTAAACCACTTGTGTGGATGTATATTGCACATGCTTATCTGTGATTACACTTGACGCAAGTGCATTAAGCCCAATTGTCACAGACCGAGGCTCATACAATCATTGTTTTCTTGGATATACAGACCACAGAGATTAACATGTTTGTACAGTTTTCACGACAGCAGAATTCTCATTCTTTTAAGGGATGTAAATTTAACCGTTTTATGAATAAAGTTTTACAAAATCGGATATAAAATAACAGAGTGATCGTGAAGAAATATGGATCACTTGTAACAGAACTACAGTTTAGTCGCTTAACAAGATTGTGCAATTTCATTTCAAATACAATCTTTTGTGTGAAATACAGTTAACCGAGAGTTATTGTTCACTTTTGAAGAATAATGACATATTTTGTATTTGAAAATTGTAATTGGTTTTTACACATGCATCTATTAAAATTAGCTTTTTTTTCTTCTTTTTTTATCATAAATTTGAATGAACACGTGTATTGTTTAACCTTTATAATTATTTATGATGATTTATTTTTTTGGTAAAATATTAGTAACGTATAACTGGAAATGAAATTATAATATGCTTATTGTTGGGTGAATATTTAGTGGACGTTTTTTTAATGATTAATTGTAATATTGAATAAAAAAACGTTTAAATATTTGTTAGCCCCTGATAATTTCTTGTTCATAGATTTTCAAAACGTGAATAACAGACTAGCAAGATTTGTATGAATATCATGATGGTAAAAAAACTCATTTGTAAAAGGATATGTACTTAACTGTTCGTGTATTTTGAGACCGTTTTTAGATTTTAATAATATGTCATGCAAACTTTTTAAAGAGAAGAAAATCATCCGAGAATAGTATTTATCACAGACGATGGGGTATTTTAATTGAAATATTAATTTCCGTATTATTTTTCGGGTGGTTTACATTCGAGCACGCCTATAAAGTAATTTTTAATATTGTATCCATGTTCTTTTTTTTTTAATTAAAAAACATCATCCGCTTCATGCCATTACACAATGCATTCGTAATCTTTGTTATACCACGCTAGTTTAAAGGACGATACAATTTGTTTGCATTGGTATAAAAGTTTTATCAATGAAAAAATCACATAGGGCTAAATATATGATAAGCGTTATAGTGGTTTTTATAGGAAATTATATCGGAAACTAGATGGAAATTAGTTGATGTACATTTCCTATGGTTTAAGAGTGTTTGCTACTAGGAATAACATTAAATTATTTCGGCTATAAAAACGCGCAGCTATGCCGTCAATGCAGATATAAATTCCAAAGTAAATTTATTGAATGTCATATTGACTCCTAGTCGTATTTTTGTTATGCTTTGTTTGACATAGTGTCAGTTGCTGGTTTATATCTGATTATGAAAAAATATGTGTATCGTTTGATCGATTTTTGGAATCGAACCAAGTTAGGATGGCTTTTGAATTCTCAAGGAAGAACTATTTATAAATCAAGACGGCAATTAGGGCTCTAAAGCGCTTATCTCAGTGCAAAGAACACCAAATAAAAAATTTGAGCAGGCGACCTACAGTTTTACCACCTTTAACCCATATTAAAACATCACCATAATATCGTCAGGATTCCTGAAATGTTTTATTCAGTTTTAGTCAAAAATCTGGTCACTTCAGTGGTTGTATACTTTTTTTACCAATGGTTTTTTTTCCCGATCAACGCATATTTGAAATCGCGATGAAATTGGCAATTTTCTTATTATGATTAAGTTTCTTGCAGATGTAATCATCAATGTAGTTTCTATACTGGAAACCGTTTTCATAATCGGAAATGATGACATTGTTTTTCAATTCTCGTGTCGCATAATAAACTACGGACTAAATTGTATTAACTTAAACTTCTTTACCAAGTTACATTGAACTTGAATTAAATGTTGCTTGAAAAGTGGTAAAATGTTTATCCAATATACGATCTGGTAACGTCTTAGACGCATATAGCCCAGATTCAAAATAACTCTATAGTTGTCATGATAAACGTTTCGAACAAGTTTCATTAAGATTGAATCACTAATGTTGCTTCTAGAGCGGTAAAACTTTGTTTTTGCATATTTGACAAGGTAGCCTAGTTTGTGGACCCTGTTAACTTCAATCACAATTAAATCTCCATATCTTGATGATAAACACTTTGATCGAGTTTCATTAAGATGTTGTCAAACTTTACAACGTTTCATTTATTCACTCTTTTATAGGGCTTATACATTGGTAAAAATGTTTTCAAAGATTTGACCAGGTGTCCTTGTTTTAGATCCATTACATTTCACATACATTTTGTCAAGATACACATTCGAATTAAGTGTCATCAACATTGTCTCATTAAAGTATACTTCTGGAGTATCAATTAAGGTTTTCAGAGAATTGACCTTATGAACTTATTGTTGTATGCACGTGACCCTAAGCCAAACTGTTCGTAGAAATTGCACAGATAAACATTCTTACACATAATCGTCCATATTGAGTCATAAATGAGGCTTCTTTAATGAAAACTATTTGTTTCAAAGTTTTAACACATGACCCTTTCTGAAGCCTCATAAAGATGAGTTCTATAAGTGGCTTCTTTCGAGGTAATACGTTTGTCAGATTTGACTTGGTTACCTAGTTCTCAGAAGCCTGTTACCAAGCTTCATACGTGGCTTATTTATTCTAATGATACATTGTGTATACATATCAATATAGTTTCATCAACATTGTGTCATACAGGTGGCTTTAACGGTGGTTACAAGTAACGTGGATGGTGACTTCTGGAATTGGCACATTCTGCACTTTAAAAGGTTGGTCGGTATGTTTTAGTCTGTACATCGCGGGATTAAAGTTAACATATGCCATTGTTCATCCCAAGTATGTATTTGGTAAATGCATTATTGAATTAAAATTGCTGTTTGATCAAGTGAATTGTTCTGACTTGTATCATCATAGGAAAAGAGATCTTAACATGAGTGTATAATGGATATATATCATTGAGACTCACCTGCTAAAATGTCATCAAAATTGGATGCAGCGCTTGGAAGAACAACGTTTAGTTTTATGTCCGATATGTGGTGACATATCCATTTCAATAAAAAATTCAAGCAGAGTGAAGTTAATATAATTAACAATTACATTTTTAACAGTGGAATTGATTGGGAAAAGTCATACTGAGGGATCTGGTTTTAAAAAGTTTTCACGTAGAAAAGTAAATAAATGTTAAGTGGATAATGCCGAAAATCTTTTCTAGATAGTCAATAGAGATATGTGTCGATCATTTGAAACTAGTTTTGAGTAACTTTTTTCAAAGACTTCACATATATTTTAGATTAAGCATGTATCTGATATTGGACTAAACTATAATAAAAATAGTATAAATCTTAAGTCTTAAATTGGTAAATGTTTTCCTGTAAGATACTATTATAAATCTCACCAATACCTGTTGTTTGTGTTCAATTCCAAGTTATTTAAGACATCATTTACTTCATCTTTTAATGTACTGTTATAGAATAATAGGCTGAATAATATGTCCGAGAGTGAGTTATGGTTTTATGACACTTTCAAAACAAATATTAATCAAGTTCGTCTCACTTTTATCTTCGATGAGAATATCAGTTCTCTCATGACTCGATGATGATATTGATTGATTTTACTTAGATAACACTAAAAAGAAAAATGTCCCACAATATCGTGTGTTACATTTCGCTAGTTTTCGGTTTTTGATAAGATGTTTTGTGTATTGCATTTTTGAGGTATCAGGGAAAACACTTTATAAAGTTTTGTGCCCATGTATCCCAATTAAGAAGTAATCATCGATTTTTATCGTTGTTGCAAAATTGTGTTCTTTTGAGTATTTTGGATAAAATGATATTTTTAACCTAGCAGCATAGCCCGCCATTTCGAAAAACATAAATGTTCTTTATAATCAGTTGGTTCATCAACAATCTGAGTTCCGTTGTATTGAATACATATTCCTGCAACTATACGTGCACATAGAGATGCCCGTACATTCATCCTTAAATAATTTGATTTCTTTGCCTAAGATTTTATTCCTTGTGTGTGTGTGTTTCTGTTTCGACGACCATAGACAATGCTATTCGTTGAAGGATACGCTACATACCTAGTGTAACAGAATACTTCATTGCAATGGCCGTCTCTTTATCAAAAGCAGTGTCTAAAACATAGTATACATTGTGAACTGACCAGGCTCTGAGACTTAATCATCTCCATTAGTAAATCCCTTATATCACTTCAAATACGAGTAGTGTTTATGTCTCCTGAGTTTTAAGGATTTTCAAACACAGATGCAGTTGGCACCGATAATGGTGTGGGCAGTGTTATTTCGAGTCGGCGGGCTTTTTATTATAAGCCTATAGTATAGTGCATTTTGCTGATTTGAATTTGCAGATTTTAATCATATATCTATATTTAGAATTATTTTTATGAAACTAACTTTTCTTGTTTTGTCTTTCTCATCCAAAGCATGATGATGATATTTCTACTTGTAGATGTGGTCAGGGACTTGTTAAAACATTTTCATGAATGCAAAATTGATTACTTTTTTACCATAAATGTTTAAGCATTTCGAATAGCAATATCTCGCAGAGAGGGGTATGTAACGGAATGTTGGAGGAATTATGTCGATGGGTCGTTTGGTTGGTTTGACCACAAAAATGTGTGTGTTTGTGGTTTAAGTTACATGTACTTCCAAATTTTAATTGGAAACTATACAGATTTCATCACTATAAAGTGTGAATAATGCTATGCACGTTTTTCATTTTAAGTTATCCACACATTATAAATTTATTTGCCCGTAATCATACATGAAAATGGTGCGTTTTTTTTTGTCAAGTTTGGTACAAAGTTATAGTTAAATAAAGTTAAAAGAACGACAACAAAATATTGCATTAAAACTAAATACTTGGTCGAGATTCGAGCCCTTGGTGGTCCACATCTAACGTGCTACAACTTGATATAACAGGCGTTATGTGATTCAACGTTTTCTAATTTTTATTTAAGTATAAATGTAAAAGGACCGATGAACAAAATCTGTATAGCTTTTTTGCAGTCTGATTGACGATTTTTCATACGGCAATAATAATAAATATGCTTTACTAAGTCACGAATTTAATTTAGATTTTTTTAAATCTTACGTGTTTCTTTCTTTTTGGAATCTATGATATGTTTAATTGTCGTCTTCACAATTGGTGAACATGCTACTTGATTACTTCAATGGAACCACAATATAATATGTAGGTTAATTAATTAGAATTATTATATTTGTGAGTTCAATATCTAGACACTCATTTTTACTGTTTAATGTTGTTGCAGCCTTGTCATCTTGGCAGGTAGTTTTATCCTTTTTGGACAGGCCAAGGTTTTGAAAGAATGGACACATTTTCACATAAAGCTAAATTTGGGTATACTATCGTGGAAATACTTCGTTTATTCCAAAACAGCAATGCTTAACTTCAGATTGGAGTGGCTTTTACCATAATTACATCGAAAGGAAAATTGCATGTAATAGTCTAATACACTTACAAAGGATGAATAGTTGAATATGTTGCCAATACGAGTGTATGGTGCACTCCACTACCATAATGGCTTCTCGTTAAATAGATCGAGATCATGACTTTCGTGTAATGTATGTACTTTAATTTCTTTTATGTGCAAACCAAAAGTATGTGGGTCTCTTGAGAAATTAGAGGGAGGAAAGAAAAAAAGCTACAAGATGATGTTGCGCCGTGATATCTAAAAAGACAAAGTCCGCAGCTCGCATTAAACCCACAATTTTCAATTATATGAATAAACGCAAATCTGATTAAATTCAATCAAAATTGCAGTTATATTGTATCGAAATAAAAAGCCTTTTCATAGATTCGAAGTGCAAATGTTCGTTTGAAATAATTGTGAAGTACTTATATGAGAAATGTTATGTAGCACAATAAAAAATGTACGTAATCAAGGCCATACAAAACAAACTATAGCCTCCATATAATTCAATATCTGTCTCTTTATCACAAAACATATTTGTATATGCCGTTCGAAAATAAATAAACTTATCAATAAAGATTAAACATTCAGATGAATAAAAATATGTTATAACCTTTTAAACCGTGATTTTATATTTGTAGAAAGGCGTTATTATTTTTATAGATATCAAACTCAAACGTAAAATGTATTAAAAACATTTCTAGATTTACAATAAACGATTTTGTTAAATTTAACTTAAATCAGGTTAAAAGGCACAAAGACGGGCTACATTTACACAAGCCATCACGCAAACTCGATGATATAGTTAATGAACCGTTACACAAATAATGCATGCATGGTATATGCATGGTATATGCATGGACAGCATGGTCATTTAAAACCTGCTGTACCATTCATTCAGGCCTCTATTATTCGTGGTCGGATAATGTCAAACAACGAGTCATAATATCCAATTACCAACTGTATCACAGCTATAAATCAACATCGAGTAAACAGGCATACACGAATTAAATGTGAAATACAAACCGTATACGGATATAAAATAAAAGACTTACCTCTTGACTGTCCGAAATCCAGCTCATTTAATGAAAACGATATTTTATTTATGTCATGGTATCTTTTAGATGCATTCGATTATGGTGCAAAACAAAACCGTTGGCCTGGTATGTTTGCAGAGTTGCTGATCCCTTGCAATAACTTCTTTTAAAATGCTGTTAAACATTCCTACCATTTCCTTTAAATATGCTGCAATGTTAAATGAAATTGATTGGGAACAACCAATTGATGTAAGGTCTTGAGAAGAGGATATTGCCGCCTTAACAGGTCTTAATGGCGAGACGTAAGCTGCCGTCAAGTTAATTGTTATTAAATTCACAAATGCAGAAAAAGTTAAAAAGATACTGCCTGGCCGTATGGACCCAGTCCTTTCGATTCGACGAGCAGGAGAGAACTGTCACTTGAAACTATCCCCTGAAAACAATCACGACCAGAAAATTCATATTAAGGTGCAAAGACAACGAATTACATCCTTGAATAACGCCTGGACCGAAAGCTGTGAACGTGCATAAAAAGAAGGACAAAGAATTAAGGGGGTTTCAAGATAAGATTTTTTCCAACACGAGATTTCGACCAGTTTACAAGATTCGTGTTTTAACATGTAAATATTCTGCAAGAAAGTATGTGTACCGAAAAATAATATGACAATAAGCCAGACGCAGCGTTTAAAAATTAATGTGACTTATCTCACAATACTGTCAAATATGGTGATATCAAAATCAATATCTAATTGTTTTAATGAATGACATCTCATTTTGAAATAAGCAGTATTGTTCGATAGGTAGAAGGTAGGGTAAACAGAGTCGAAAAAACCTTTGAACAATGCGGTTCGTATTGACTTTGTTAACTTCTGCGGTTATATTTACAATCGGTATGTTCTGATTATTTATTATTTTGTATTGTATGTGTTTTTTGCCTTTGATGCTGTTATTATTACTATACAAGGTATACCTAAATTGTGTTACAGTAAGCATAATCATATGGTTATAGTTACAAATAGATGTACTATAGCTTAAGATACGGCAAGTTGAAAGCACTTCTTAAACACCTATTCTTATGATTGAAAATAGAACTACTACTAGTACTAATAATACTAGGTTTCTTTCTAGCTAAAGCCGGAGAGTTCTGTACCACTGATTTAGAGTGGCGATACTGCTATGATCGCTGCTGCAGTTCATACCTCGGCTTCTACTCCCTCTATAAGTACTGTTGCACTGACAGTTACATCAGCGGCGGCGCCGTCGTCGGTATCATCGTCGGCTGTATCTGTGCTGGCGGTGTACTGACGACGCTGATCTACTACTTCGTGTGTTACCGACCAAATCAGCGGGCTCGCGTGAAAAACCAGTCGGGCGCTCTACCCGGTCAGGCCGGGAATCAACCAGTTTCGTACCCTGTACAGATCGGGACTGAAATTGCTTCGTACCCTGGCCAGAGCGGGACCACGAACTCAATATTCTACACAAATACAAGCAGCGTGCCGCCTCCTGGTAAGTGACGGATTTTTTATATTGATTTGTTTAATGGCATTTTTTTCTTAACAAAGACAGTAGAGAATTATTGAATTACTTGCCTTAAGTCTAGTGAAACAGTAACCGTTAGCTTTTTTCTACTTATATACATAAAATAAACAGTGTATATTATATCTCTTAAATTGCACACACGTATTTATAAATTGAAAAAAAAAACTAGTTGAATCCAACAATCATTTCACAGATAGCTTACTACTTAGCATATTTTAATAAATATTAATGTTTTGATTGACTTTTCTTATACAACTACCTTTCTCGGAAACGATCATTGTCCCTACTTCCATATGTAAATAATGTAATGTCTTTTCATTCAAATCAATTAAATAAATTTATTTTTAAATGACCCAGTAAATAACATAGTATTAATATTGCCGCGAAATATTTGTTTAGATATATGGATCATTACATTTATTTAAATTCAGTAGGCATCGTACTTTTCAAAAATATTATAAGAAGTAATTCGACGAGTGAAAATGAAACATATATATATATATATATATATATATATATATATATATATATATATATATATATATATATATATATATATATATATATATATATATATATATATTAAGATATTACAACTAAACGCGTGTTTATTCTTTCAGCTTCATACTCGCAGAATAATCAGAATTACTCTGATCCCCTGCAGCGGACATACAAGGGCGTGTTCTAACGCCAGAAATGCAACCCGCCATAGCTATAGACACGTGACTTTTTATGATCTGTGTTGGGAGAATAAAGCGCAACCCAGTTAACAATTTTAATGATGTCTTTTTAAATAATTCACCATTTTCAATGGGATAAAGTGGAGAGCCTTCTCGTTTGTGAGAGTTTTCTATAGGTATCATGATCTTTTTAAACAAATAAGTATTTTTTCAGTAAAGTGCAACCGCGCTTTTGAACGGTTGTCGGATCAGTGTAGGGACTTCATATTACAAACGCGCGGTTGCATTTTATTTATTTTATTGTTGTTGCATATGCAAAAATTTAAAAGGATAAGCAACTCTTAACCACGCATGATTCAGGCTGTTTTAGTGCGTTAATACAAACACACACACATACACACACACGCACACGCTCACACATACATACTGAGGTCGTTTGTATTCGAATTGTATTGTATTAGTGTTACTGTATGTCATCGACGATTTCATTTTTTATGTTTTGTTATTCATGTGTTATTTGTTGTCAAAATTGTGTGAATGTATACCGTGTCTACGTGTGTGCCGATTTAAATTGTTATTCATGTATTAATATTATGGAGAATGCATGTTAAGGCTTAATAAATATAAACAATACACATGTTTGTCAATATAATATCTCGCCATACTTCCATTGACTGATTTTTTTTAATGTATGCCAAACTAAACACTGTTCAGCAATGATTGTTAAAAATTAAATAACGATGTCGAATCTGAACATTTTTCCGATAAACGTTCTTTAATACAACACCGTCAATAAAAACAAGAAATATCTTTAAAAAAGATATACGGCGTTGATTGTGGTCGATGTTTATGAACGATCAAAAGTTATCTCTATGAGATAAAAAGTAGCGGATGCCTTTTTTCTGCGCAGTTCTTAGCTACATCATAAGCAAATCAATTACGGGGTGTTGCGCCAGATTTCGTGTCTTATTTTGCTTTATATGATATTATTACTCAGATATCTATATTTACAGAATAAAAAAACCCCAAGAAACATGAAAATAAGCGAGTGCATATAGGTCAGCCGGCAATACTCGAATCTTATTTAATTGCATAATTATAGTATAGTGAATTATTGTGCTCATGCTTAATAAACTGGTCTAAATGGATAAAAATTTCTAATTAATTTTATCAAAATTGGTCCTTATCATGCAAATGTTGAAACCATATTAAAAATCGATGATTGACATACCACAATAATATCGCCGAATATCTTTATTTAGTATCTTTCTGATCAAAACAGACTTCAAGTGCACAAAGTTTACGACACGGCGTTTATATAAAGATTTCTGCAACTGACCGCAAACTGACCTTGATACCTTGCGGATTAGAATGCAATGCATTACAGTCACTACGGTATTGTCAGTAAGACCGGTGTTGAATGATCGCAACCCCTTCTGCGAACTCCGGTGATGAACTGTATATAAACTCTGACTTTCACAAATGGCCGCGAATTGACCCGAAACCTCGCGGGTTGAAATGCAATGCAAGTAAGTACTAAATATGACAACATAGCCTTTAGTATAAACGCTTTTGCGCTGGTAATTCTCTGAAAATAAAAGGTGAACGCACAAACTGTATTTATGTCGAAAATTGATTGTAAAACTGTTCTATCTATTGAGCCTTTTCATTAGAGATAAAATTGTTTCATGCAGTAAAACAGTGTTACAAAGACGCGGATATGTTTCCAATGTTCTGGTGTTATACTCAAATCAGCCAATGGAATAAATGAAGTGTATTCATTCGTACCTAGCCGCGGGAAATTTTATTTGAGTATTATTGGAGACTTACAAAGGTCAAGTCAGGGTGAAAAGCTGGCTTAATACAGCTTACGCCGAAAAACATTTACCGACTAACGTGTTCTGAAACCAAACTCAAATTCATGTTTTATGGAAGATGTACATTTCAATGATAAAATAATTATGAATTGGTTTATAAATAAAACATTCGGTAATCGACTGTTATAAATGGAAACGGATACATTGAATTATCGTTTAGCAATAATAATCAACATTAAATACTTAAAGTGTGTAGGTAAACTATTGACCATGATTTCGTCGGAATTTAATATATATCATTATGCATATTGGTGTACAATTTACGATCTTGTTCTCGTTTTTGCACCTTTTCAGAGATTAACCCATGTACGCCTAGCGTCAAATAAAAGGTCATGGTGCGGCGTCTCATCAGGGTCTGCGCTGTTTGCTTAAAGGAATTTCTGTTAGAAATATTCTAAATATAGAAATAAATATACTATACATCCCTAATTTTGGAAATAAATTGATCCAATTTAGAAGGATGGGAGAGTCCACTAGGCATAAATGGACTAATAATTACTATCAGTCTCATAACATTACAGGTATACATCAAATATTACTATCTTCCATGGTGTAAAATTTGAGTTTAAATACATTTGATTGACGAAGACGTAGACAGATGAGTCAAATAACCGATTCAAATGCATCTTGATAAGAAATAAGTCTTTAAGATAACTACGAGTATGCCACATGTAGCGTGAAAGAGTTAATAACGTAATCATTACAGCGATTGACAAGTGGATAAGGGTTCATGGTAACATATTATTTATTTTTCGAATATACATTAATTACCCTATTTCAGCTGTACATTGACTTGTATATAATAAAGTAAATGTTACCGATATTTATCAAAAATTGGTAAACTACACGATCTAAATTACGTAACGACGCCATCGTGTCAACTACGCACCAGTTTTAACGCATCTTAATCGGTATTCACAAATAATCAATTCGTAACTAAATTATCCGATACCTTGATCAGTATATCAAATTACTTCGAAATGTTCAATTACTAACAAACATATTTGATATTGATAAATATCTCCGGATAAAACAATATGTTTTGAAACTCCACCATGTTAATTGCATTTTGACCTATTTACATTGTATTACTGTTTTTTTTAAACCAACACATCTGTGTTGTTGTTTGTTTTTTATTAAGAGTGAATGTATATGTTATCATTACGATGTTTTTTTATATATATTAGCACATTATCATAAGGTGTTGTTCAAGAACCGATGTCGATATTGTTGACATTTCGAAATACTTAACGTGCAGGCCAGGATGTTAACATGTGTATCCTATTACCAGATGAAAATCGATAGTATAACAACAATCGTATCAAATTGAGCTTTATACTATCGCTATTTTTAGATCAGATTTTGGGGTTTCCAAAAGTTGGAAAATCTGTTTATGTCAACAACGCTAAAACAAAATCGTCAAAAATGGATTATATGATAATTATAAAAGGGAAATAGGGATGAAATAATAGAAACAAGCCTCGCGCTACCATTGAATATCTGTCTCTTTATCACTTGAAATATTTGTTTATGCCGTTGAAAATAAATAAACTTATCAATAAAGATTAAACATTCTGATTATAAATAAAAATATGCTATAACCTTTAAACCCATGATTTTATATTTGTATAAACGCGTTATTATGTGTATTCATATCAAACGTAAAATGTATTCAAAACATGTCTAGATTTACAATAAACTATTTTGTTCAATTAAATTGAGGGCGTGTCATTGTAATCACTTTCAAAAAGCACAAAGACGGGCTGCATTTGCAAGCTTTACACAAGCCATCACGCAATCTCTGCGATATAGTTAATGAACCGTTACGCGAATAATGCATGCTTGGTATAAGTAATTTAAAACCTGTTTTACCATTCATTCAGGTCTTTATTATTCGTGGTCAGATAATGTCAAACACCGAGTCATAATATCAAATTACAATCTGTATCACATTTATCAATCAACATCATGAAACAGGCATAAACGAATTAAATGTGAAATACAAACCGTATTCGAATATAAAATTAAAGGCTTACCTCTTGAGTATCCGAAAATCCAGCTTTTTTATGAACGACATTTTGTTATTGTTATTGTATCGTTTAGATGCATTCGATTCGGCCTGTTTTTTTGCAGAGTTGCTGATCCATTATGATACCACTAACTTCTTTTAAAATACTGTTTGACATTCCTATAATTTCCTTTAAAAATGCTATATGGTTATATGAAATTGTTAGAGAACAACCAATTGATGTAAGATCTTGATAAGAGGATATTGCCACCTTAACAGGTCTTAATGGTGAGACGTAAACTGCCGTTATTTAATTCACAAATGCAACAAAAGTCAGAAAGATGCTGCCTGACCGTGTGGACACAGTCCTTTCGATTCGACGAGCAGGAGAGAACTGTCACTTGGTCCACTGAAAACGTACACGACAAGAAGTTTAATATTAATGTGCAAAGACAACGAATTTTATCCTTTAATCAAGCCTTGACCGAATAGCAGTGAACGTGCATACAAAGAAGGACAGATACTGTACATCGCATCACGGAAGCGTTTTTCAAAATAAGTGAATTTTTCGGCACGATACTCCGAATATTTCCTGTTTTTACATATGAATGTTCTGCAATTGTGTACCCAAAATAATTTAATTATAAGTCAGAACGGCCTTAAAAAATTAATGTGATTTATCTCACAATACCTTACGAGTCAAGTAAAATTGTTGTGTTATTCAATGTATGCATTGTTACAAACAAACACCTACTTTGTTATGTTCGCTATAGTGTAATATCTGTTGCTATTGCATCATTCCGATGTCTATTTCAGCATTAAATGCTTAAATCGTTTTTGCAGCTGTTGTCAGCTTCTTAAAACTATTGTTCTCTAAACTGCAACGACTGTATCCGTGTTTGCTTTCTTCTTTTGATTGTCAGTCTAAAATGTTAGGTAGCGTGCCTACATGTGTTTACTGGTTAAGGTCAAATTTTGTGATATAAAAGTCAATAACCATTTGTTTTAATGAATGGCATCGCATTTTAAAATAAGCAGCGTTGTTCGAAACGTACATGGTAGGATAAACAGAGTCGAAATAACATTTAAACAATTCGGTTCATATTGTATGTTTTAACTTCAGCGGTTATATTCACAATCGGTGAATACGGCTGTCTTCAGCTTAATAACAAAGCCAATATGAATTCATCTAATTAACAGCATTATAGTATAGACGCAAACGATGAAAAGGATGTTTGTCAATCATATCATAAATAAAAGACAAGAGGGAATTATTACCTTAATAATTGTTTTAAGTCTAGTCAAACTATAACCGTTATATCGTTTTATTGATATATATAGGTTCTGGCACGAGTTGTCATATCATACCATATTTTATTAGGAATTTTGTTAGTAAGCGAGCTTTTGGCGAGCTTACTAAGGAATTTCCTGGACGAGTTTAATAAAATATGGTATGATATGACAACGAGTGCCAGATCTTTTTTATCACATGCTTTTAAATGAGCAAATTAAATAAATATTTACGCAAACATAATGATTAATCCCGAATGTTGTTTACATTTCGTGACGTCATTTGACGTTGCAACGTCATTTCAACAAAATAACAAAATGCGATTGGTCAATAAACGAAAACTAAGCCAATGAAAACGCTTAAAAATGTTGTGTTACACATGTGTAATATAAAAAAAATAATATGTAATGGTAGTATTACATGGGAAACAGAGTATAGCATGTGATAAAAATTAAATAAAACATGAAAATAATACTTTTAAAATTCTGTACACACTAATTTACAAAATATATTCAAACTAAATGTATCTTAGCAAAATGAAATTGTGTACAGATATGTTCCTACTTAGGTTGTATTTATGTTTCCAGTGACATCCTTTCCCTAATTTCATATTTAAAAAGTAAAGTCTGTTTTCCACCAAAACACAAACCCAAAATAAAATCATTTTCGAAATGACCCAGTTAATATAATTATATGAAAATTGCAGAAATATTTCATATTCTATCAAATATATTGAACATTACATTATTACAGGAGCAAAAATGCACGAGTTTTCAGGATGCAAAGGTGACAACTCGTGTTCATTATTGCAGCTTCGAATTCCATGAATAGCCAGCCTTTCTCCGATCCCCTTCAGCGGACATACAAGGGCGTTTTCTAACGTCAGAGATGCGATCCGCCCTAGCTACAGCCCACTGCGAGTTTGGTGTTTTTGTAAAGAAAGACGTTAAAATTGGTAACACGTGTTATCGATGTGTAATTTTGTTGTAAATGTAACAAGATTACGAGAAAAGCAACTGTTCAACAATTACGCGAATCGTGGTTTTGTTTATATACACATACCGCGGTCGTTTGAATGGACATTGTTTATATTTGGTTTTCCTGTGTGTCATCATCGATTTAATTTATGTTTTATAGTTTTAACATCGTATGTCATTTGTTGTCCTAAATGTAGGAATGTACCCCGTGTTTTTGAGAGAGAGTACCGATTTGAATGTTCATTTATGTTTTAATTATATGAAGAATCCATGTTAGAATGTTTTATAATGATAAACCTTTTTTGTCTAGCATAGTAAGTTTAATGCAAAACATAGTAGCAAGTGTGACCTACCGATTTTCTTTTCAATAAACTGCAAATTCACGAAATTTTGAGGATGACTATTTAAAATATACAACTAATGTGTTTTCTTTTTCAAAGTCTTAAGGCAAAGTACAATGGTTATTGACAGTGATAAATAGGAACAGATAAATAACTTTTAGTGACATTACTTTATCCTTTATATAAATATAAACGAAAACTATATTTTCTACGAATTTGGTCTGTCATATGTGGAAAGGTAACCATCCTATTCTCATTTTTGCGCGCATTTGGAGATTTATAATTTCTATCGATCTCGCAACATAACACGTACACGTCATGTATTACTGTATGCTATTGTGAAATGTTCATTTTATATACATGTCGATTGACGACGACGTGGTATTTAGTCTTTAAACAAACTACGGGTTACTAGAACGAGTTAAAATCTTATTCATTACTAAGATTGACAAGAGAATAAAGGTGCATTGTAACAAAGTCTATATAAGTTGAATACACCTAAATAAACCTGCATCAGATACGTGCATTCAGATGCATTTAATAATGTGACTGTTACCAGTTATTACCAAACATGTTTGTTAGTTATGGAATATTGCAAATATTGCAAAGCGGTAGATAGATATAGAATATTGCAAAATAGTCAGATTGATCGAGGTATTGTGTAATATAGTAACGTTTTGATTACTACTGAATACCGATTTGGATGCGTTAAAATCTTGCGCCTAGTTGACACAATGTCGACGTTAAGTAATTAGAATTTGTAATTTACCAAAATTTGATATATATGCAATATTCCATTACTAACAAACACGTTTGATGTTGATAAAAATCACCGGATAGCACTTTGTTTTGAGATTTCACAATATTAATGGAATGTGAATCTATTAAGATTGTGTGGCTTATTGCGAAAAGAAGATTTACTAATCTTAAACAATTGGTTTTTGTTTTTTTTAATTAAAGAACGCACGCATTTCGTGTACATAATGAACACATTTTCATTTTGATAAAAAGTGTGGTTATATGAACGAAGTCGAATTCTTGACTTTTACGAGTAATTGAACAAGAAAGATGTACACATGAATCGCAACTTCAAAGAACTATTCGCTACAGATGGTGAGACCATCATGATACATAAATCAAGCTTTGATTTCGATGTGTTTTGAGCGTTTCAAACAACATTCTATAGATGAACAAACAAGTTTTTAGTTATGCCGTTCATTTAAATTCGATAGCCATGAATAGGTAGTTTTTCAAACTACAAAATGACTGAAAGCCAGCCTTTTATTTAATCAACTTAATCAAAAGCATATTGTCAAATGAATAAGCATACTAGCATGGTATTTTAAAATAAGCCAGTGCTTAAAAGGCGAAGAAGTGAAAACTTTTCTTAATATAATGATGAAATGAAAATAACGTTATTTCTGCTGATTTGGCTGTTTGGTTTCTCTTTTGGTAAGTGACGACTTAAGTAGACAACTTAATAAATACCAAAATTAATATTTACTGATAACATTTCTCCAAAATTGCTTCTATGAGTAATATCACAAATTACATATTTAAAATGTCATCGTTTCCAGAAATGTATCGATCTATGTATTTGCATAAGTAGCAAATGCCTATTAGTCTGAGTTTGTGTCTTGTATTTATATAACACAATATGCTATATATCCTTCCTGATTTCTGTTGCTGATCTTATTTATTATTAAAGTATCCAGCACATAAAACAAAAATGTACCGATCCTTAGCATAGCCGCATAGAACACATTTTTCAATAGCAAATTGTGTGTAACATAATGTTTGTATGGAAATTATTACTGAACTATAGAGCTTGTTCTGAGATTATTATATGAGATTATTCTATACACAACTAGTAATGTGCTCGTTAATAAAGTCTCCACCCAAAACGAAGAAAGATGCATGTGTTAGTGAATGAGTCATGAATAATGAATGGCAGTAAATTTGAATAAGTTTGCTCTGCCATATAATGCTATAATTGTTTAGGAGGAACAAAACCAAAACTCAAAAGATCGCAGATTATTATGTGAAATCCTTTATGAAATTACATGACCAACTGTCATGTTGTATACCAATTAGGATATTGACTGCCTTCGGTTCCAGGGCACCGCAGCGAGTTGTATTCCACTCAAGACAGCTGAACATATTGCTTCGACGGCTGCTGCGACAGCAAATATGACTTCTACCTGGCAGAGCGCTGCAGTGACAATTTCATCACCGGAAGCGGAATAATATTCGGCTGTGTCTGAGTCGGTTGCAAGGTTACCGCCGTCGTCTTCTACGTCCTGTGTTACAGACCAAAGCAGCTTGCGAAGATAAACGATGTGCGAGAGAAAGGTGGACACGGTGATACGACTAAAGAAGCGTCTTGTAGGGAAACGTATATCGGTTGATACATGTTCGAGCAAAAGGTTTTTGTGTGCTATTCTATCTGATTAAAATATTGGTTGTTGTACACTTGCCATATATAAAAAAGAGTGGTTTAGAGTTGTTGTTATTTAAATAGTTGTCATATTAAAAAATGATTGTTTACGATTGTATCTCGTTTTGCAATTGTATGTTCAAGAAAATGATTTTGCAATTACACGAACGTTCAGGGCACCCCTCGTTAAAAGGTAAATGTATTTCGTGTACATAGAGAATACTAGGTTAGCGTTGAATACAGAGAAGTTTATGTTGCGAGGCTTAGAACGCCGGAAGCGCGAGCCTTGGCGAGCGCTTTCGGTGTTCGAGCCGAGCAACATAAACTTCTCTGTATTCAACGCTAATCCTAGTATTCTATTTATCCCATTTGATTTTTTTCAACGTGACATTTAACATAAATAGATCTAATAACCTTAACAATAATTTTAATTCAGTCATAAAAGCTCTTAAAATCTAACAAATGTAACCATGCGTAGTGATATACATGTATTTGTTCTGGTACGCAAAATAGTCTTTAAAAAATTCACACACAAACTGTAAAACAAGTAAAAATATCACCATATGCCTACATTCAATTTTACGCAGTAGGCCTATGCGAATTTTAATACATTACGACCGCGAAAAGATGATTTTACTTTACTATAATTCATTTTATTTTCGAAAGAAAATGATCAAAATCCAATATGGCGGCGATTGCTCCTGACAAAATGCTGTCGATGTCAACATACATGTACACCATCGACGACCTAGTTCTGTTCTGGCTACCATAACTTTAAATGTCGCTTTTTATGATTTTTGACTGGCGCGACTTTGTACAGCTCTGTCAATACTAAATAAACTGTACGCTGAAGTTTCTTTAGCTATCGACGACCTTGACAATTTTGACGAGTAAAAAGACCATTGCAGCGACTGACACTTTATTTGACAAAATATACAGGGCAATACGTTTTCCGACTTCGGACGACGAATTTAAGGACGCGCAGAACGTGTTTTTTATATAATGTTATGGGTATGCCGTGTGTGATCCGATGCATCAATGGCGCCCATGTTAAAATCATTTCCCCGAGAACAGGGAACGACACAAGTACAAACAAAAATCAAAACACGTAAGAACTAGTATCTTACCTTTAATTATCCTATCCTTAATCCATCTATTATCCATTTAACTCAATAATTGACGATTTTGCACCTAGGGTCTTTAATAATTATTTTAGCATACTTAAATAAAGACCCTTATGCCATTCTATCACTTTATAAATTCAAATGAGTTTATGAACGCGATAAACAATCTTCTTCGTCACACGCTACGTCATGTACTCTACATTACTGCTGTTCAAATGAACCGGAGCAGTTTATCTAATAATAGCCGTTGGTAAACTCGGTTGCATTTGCAGATTTCTGCATACAAACATAATTATGTTTAAACTTGCACAATGTTTTATTTATCTATGGTTAATATATAAATACACAAAGACTGGAATACATTCCAGTACACAACAGATAAATGAGTAGAAAATACCCGTGTACAAAATGGGACGTTCCCAATTCCAGTGTGGTGCTATTTTTACCATCTTATACTTTACACAGCTCTATGCCTAACGTGAATTAAATAGGAAAGCAAACATAGCAGATTATTCATGAACTGTGCAATATGTGTATGGCTTGTTGTACATTCTTAATATTTAAGTTAAATGACAAAAGTAGATCTATATGCTTTGGTTATAAACAATGCACATTACACGAAATTAGTCAAATGTGATCAATTGACAATTCAGATATGTCGACATACAGTACATGTAGAAAACATGTGAAATAAGTCGCGTTTATAATAAATCGTCAAAAGAAAATGGGGAAAATGTCGCAATAAGTATGTCATTTCATGACGCCATCAATCAGCTGATTCATTATACGGATGGCGAAAAATTATGTCATATGACTAGATTTAAAGGTTGAAGGTCGTATAATTTTGAAGCTTAAGAAAAATCATTCAGTGGTAAAGAAAATATAAATAACAAAATTAACAAAACAAAAATCGTGTAATTTTATATTTTATTTCAACATTTCTTTTGGTGAATGTGTCATATATATATTGTTCTGCAAAATATTCACATTTTCTTCTAATGGGTGACCTTAAAATTCGATCAATGAACCAAACAATATCGACCTAATTTTAGCGCATATCGCATGACGTCATTTAAAAAGTAGTCCGTGCACGCGACAGGTATATTACACAGTGTTGAATACAAGCAAGTATATTTCACAACGTGTTATACCGTCAATGTCGCGGTGAAAATGGGATAAAACAGCTAATACTTACAACGCGCCCTAACCTAAGTATTCAATAAACTGGGAGACCACTCTTCAGTATTGAAACATTTCAAAGCGAGTATTGATCTCCCTTACATTTGTGCATGTTTAAAAGTTGCCATTCTAGATTATGATACTTTGGACAATCAATGCATCATCATTTTTCCAAAATGTTAGCCATTTCATAGCTTTTCCATAGCTTAGTTAAGCACCATGGAATGTATTGTTATTTGAGACCGCCCTCAATGCAGGACCATGACGATCCCGGCTGCAGGGAATTCAAAGGCGTGATTCCCGGCTAGAGATGGGACCCTGTTGCATGCCATAGAAAGACGAAGGATTTTATATTGCTCAACTTTTAATATTAATTTCAAAATGATATCATCGCTTTGCCTACTTTGTTTACATTTCATAGCCTTTAATCTTCAACGTCAGTGTGACATGCAAAATATATCCATAATATTTATTTATTCCGTATTGTTTTAAATAACAGTTTGCGGGACCGAGCTCAAAAGAATAAAATTAAATAGAATATCTAAGTACTACATTTGTCATTTTCATAGTTCACAGCTGTTGCGTTCTTCAAAAGTATACGGCCGCTTTACTAATTATTTTTTTGTATAACATATTGTATTGTCATAAACTCAGTCTTCAAACGCAGTGTTGATACATATAATTGTAACTTTAGTTCTGTGCAGTTACCAGAGTAATAGTATGCCTAACAACGTGACTATTCCAAGATTATATTCTCCATGTCAATCATAACGATGGAAATAATAGAAAATAACATTCTTCCTGCTAGTGCACGTGAATGTTCACTATAGTTTAATGTTCTTTTAACCCATTAATATAAGCTCAATTGCATAGAAAGCCTACGGCGTTTTTGAAACGCTTTCGAGTCCGTTTTCTGGGACTAGAACCAGTACTTGGTGTCTATAGGGGAGATATTAACCCTTTGCATGCTTGGAAATTTGTCGTCTGCTAAAATGTCGTCTGCAGAATTTCTAAAATTAGCATTTTCTTCTATTTTTTTCAAAGAATACTGTCAGAATAGCAAACAGTTTGGATCCTGATGGCGTCTCATCTGGATCCAAACTGTTTGCAAAGGCCTTTAAAATTCGGTTCCAGCACTGAAAGGGTTAAGAACGCTCCCACAATGGGGATCGAACCCGTGTTGTGTTTACCTTGATATTGCGTGTGCGTTACAAGACTACTTATAGTTTACATTGATGCAATTATCTGTATGATCTGTCCGTCCAGTCCGTCCGTCTATCCTTTTCGTCTGTCTCCCAACCATTAAATCTGGATCTTATATGCGCTCTTACGGGCTATACTGTGACTAGCAATACAATATTGGCTTGATGCGGAACCTTTATGCAACCGTTTTCCATCACAAGGCCCATATAATACCATGCACGGAAGCCAATTTTGGCCATATTTACTTTTAAAAAGCCAAAATGGGTCCAAGCCAACCCTGGTGAGCACGACATGGGTTTAATTTTGACTGAAATAGGTCATAGTCGGGCAAATATACATAATCTCGCCCGTATGAAACCCGTGTGAGTCGTATAAAAGTTATCCCGCTTGGGCCCCAACTCGAAAGCACAGAATGGTCCTAGTATGGAATATGGTTACGACATGGGATAACTAATATACAATATGCACCAAGCGTGGGGTCAAAATATATTGTTTTATCAATATATCAACCACATGGGTAACCGATATGTTACTGTATTAAGATCCAATTTCAAAGCCCATAAATGGTTTCATCCAAGCAAGTCTATGCATGCCCTATAGGGACTGTAACTGGTCAAAAGTATCATATGGACCCTATGTGGGACCAAAATGAAATATTTTTAGCATACCAGGCCCATTAGTGATCAGGCAAGGAAGGCAACGTGGATTCAATGCGAATACACAAGTTAAAGTCTCAATTCGCTTTCCAAGTTGGGTATGACCTGGGACTTACCATGACTTATATACATCATACTTAACGTTTAGGACCGTTATCTAATTGCTTAACATTACAAAATCCATATTGGTTCCCAGTTAAGATAACTCATCAATATCCAAGTTAAAAAGCAAATTATGGTATTATCATGCAAGCCTTTGTGGACCTATTATGACTTTTATTGGACAATTAAGGCCGATGTGCGACCGAATGATAATAATTTGTGTAAAGTCCATAAAGGATCAAGCAGAAAGTCCATGATTGTTCACTGGAAAAATGCTAGTATAGTTTTTAAACGGCGTGGCTATGTGTCGATTGTCTTATACTCGCCAAACAAAAACACGTTGGTCACCAAGTGGGACCAAATAGCAATACGGGTAGTTTTTACCATAGCAGATCCATAAGCACGAACGCTTACTGCTATTTTCCAATGTTGGTTCCAGGTAGCCACACCATGTGGATTTGGCGGAAAAATATATAGCGGGACTTGTGTGGAAAACATATACATAATTTTGCTATTACATACATCAGATGGGTTCCAGAATAGTAAATACATCTCGGCCCAACTTGAAAGCAATCTACGACGTCCAAACACCAGCTGTAAATGACCATATTATAATCGGGTGTTCGGCTAAAAAGTATAAATTTAAAGCATTAAAAAATAGTTCAAACATGCAACGTCGAACAACAGTTCAGATTTTCTAAGCCAATATATATACACACATATGTTACAGTATAACTGTGAAATTAGGAATTCTTATATATATATATATATATATATATATATATATATATATATATATATATATATATATATATATATATATATATATATATATATATATATATATATATATATATATCATGATGTGTGTGTTCAGCCATAATATTACCCAAATATAACCCAATTCAGATCCATATTGTACCCATTTTAGTTCAATAAAATGTCCGCTTATTCGTGGATGGAACTCCTATCACTATCTCAGTAAGGTCCTATCTTTGTTTTCCACCATTGACCAGTGTTGAGCCAATGTGTGTCTTACGTTGAGCCCATGTTCTTACCCTAAAAAGATCTATTATAATTGACTTGCACTTCCGGCGATGGAATCCATATCATAACATGATGACGGCCACATCTCTGTTTGCCCATAATGGCCAGTGTTTAGCCTAGTTGTCGCACATGTTCTAATCCGAATGGGACCCATAAATATTCGTTTCAGACTGCCGGCGATGGGAAACATATAAATATAATTAACCAGAGTTGAGACCTTGTGTGTACCATGTTTGACCCATGTTGTAATCAAAATGGAACCGATAAAGAATGTTGTTGCACTTGCTGTGATGGGACCCTATGTCGACCCGCAAGGGACTGATTTGGGACCCATCTAGGCTTGCATGCTGGGCTGTCGGCCTGTCTGTCTGTCTGAGACAAGAGTGTCAAGCATCCATTTGTATACATACTTTTATCACGATATATTTTTTTTAATTCTAGCAGTTTTATCCATCGATTTAATGCATACTTTTGAAACGGCAATTATCGTTTTGTTAAAATAAAGAACCGTATCTGTCATCAATATTTCCCTTGAAAATTATGTTCAAACACATCATTGAACCCTATATAACAATACAGTTGCAAAATATGATCCGTCTAAAGATATGAATCCATGATCTTCAACAAATCTTCAACAAACAAAACTAAAAAGCCGAAGATATTTAAAAGCCTTGCTTTGTTATATTATAATAAAATTACAAGCTTTGTTTCAGATAAGTTCATATAATTGACTTACAATGTACGTCTTTGTGTTGTTGTGTTTTCATACAAAAATATTGTATAATCATATGCAGGTTTTCTATAAGAACATTGGCACATCATGTAAGCGTTTCGACATCAGATTAGGTGCTGTATGAATTTACAGCAATTGTTTATATTTTATAATGTTGCAATAAATAGCCTTAACACTACTTCACTAAATGCAATTTAATACGCGCATAATGAAAAAAATAAATCAGGTTTATCATATTAATATTCTCTATGTGGAATATTAAAAATTTCTATAATAATAACAATACAAATAGTAATCATAAAATAAAATATATTGAAAAAAAAATCGTATACACATTTTATTGAACCGTTTTATTTCTTCGTTATTCAAGCAGAAATATTCTCCAATAATTAGAATTTATATCCATGCAATTCAGTTATCTTCAGTACAAATAATCTGTACATTATATATTTGTACAGCAGTTATCATTTCAAGAGCTTACAGAAGTAGCACACACAACCGCAGCCAACGATCACTAAGATTAACAAAATGATAGATCCGATTATGTTACCAGCAAGTTCACGGTGCCTATACCACGTGACTTTTTAAGATCTGTGTGGGGAGTAAAATGTCAACAAAAGCGCGACGAAGGTAAGATTTTAAGGATAACTTTTTTAATATGTCACACATTTCAATGGGATAAAGTGTAGAGCCCGCTCATTCATGAGAGCTTTCTATAGGTATCATGATTTTATAAAACGAATAAGTATTTTTTCAGTAAAGTGCAACCGCGCGTTTGAACGGTTAGAAAAAGGTAGGATCAGTGTGGGGACATTATTTTATTTTGACACAGAAACATCACCTCTGGTGAAATTAAGCAATAAACTTTATGGGCGGAGCTTACACTATATCATTTTGCATTCATTTTCAGGTTTCTGTTATATATTTACGAAACAAAATTCAAGAAAAATATTCTTACAGTAATATGATCTGTGTGGTATACGTTTTCAGAAGGATCTGTGTGGTATACTGTTTTTAAGTTTTTCAGTTCTATTCAGTTGTTTTTATAAAAAAAACGCTTATCAAAAATGTATTTGAAACTGGATTTTTAAATGCGATAGTAAGTAAAACACATAATGGCTATACACTACGCTTGCATCGCTTGCTGAACTAATACATAACTATGATATACAGGCATGCTATACAATCCCCATCATAATATTAAAACCTTACAACGGAGCATCTTAAATCGATGACAATCCCATGCCTTCCTTAAATAAGTGTACACGTTATGTTATTGCATTAAATTCCATTTTTATGTGAAGTAATGTATTCTATATATTATTTTAAATATTATATTTGCTTTAAGGTATGGTCCAATGCTACGACTGCGGAAAAAATGTTGACGACGCACACCGCACGATGCGCTGATTCATGTCGGACATAGAGTTTTCCACATTAGCTCACCTTTAGCCCTTCTTATTTAGGTGAGCTTAAAACAAGAAAAAGTAGAAAAAGACGTTGACCTCCGCCGAAACCCATAATATGGTAGTCAAAGGCAGCTACATTTTGTGTAATTTAGCATGACGCTCTTATTTAAACGATGAAACACAAAAACTCGAACGTAATTTGACGAAAACTAAATTTAAGAAACACACTTTTAGATAAGGCGCACAAGCGTGCTTTAAATAAATGTAAGATATTTAAAAATTTTAGCACACTTAAAATTAAAGTAAACAATAAGCAAACACAATTTTATTTTTACATGTAATTAATTATAACATACCGGTAACATAACTCACAATCATCGTAAAAACAACTGCAACGCTCATTTTTGCTGATCTGTTTTAAACGCTTATTAATGTTGAAATGTGAATATTTAAAAATGTAATCAGTGGATCCAACCTCTGCCAAAATAATCGTTAACTTAAGTTTACAACATCTTTGTTTGATTTATATGGTATGTTTTTGAAATCAATACGACTTTTAAAGGATCCTGTTCACATATTGACGAGATTATGTTTTTGTCACTGATTCATGTTTCTAAAATGTTTTCTTTAAATCCAAAAAGAAACTTTTTAAACGAATATTAATAATTACTGTGCCATTCGTTATTAAGAAGTTACGGATTATGTAATCGTGGCATATGTGATTTTAGTACGAGCATGATTGTTTAATTAAGTAATGTAAATTAAATCTATTCTTCCTTCGAAACGAGTTTCTTAATACCGACTGATGGTCTGTAAATTGTAAAAACAGTCAATCACATCGCAAGTGTTAAAAGGAGTTTATCAAGAGGTGAAGTAGAAACGAGTCATGTCTCTGCGCGGAGGTTGATCACAATCTTCGTGAACGATGCGTTTTCATTGCATCACAGAACAATGGTTATATATCGTAATATTCAAAGGTTCGTTAAGATCTAAACAAAATACGATTGATGATGATTTTTCTTAAGAGACAATTCTTAAAATTCTTTTTTTTTTGCAAGAGCTTGAAATTTCACAGCTTAGCGCAAAAACTGCGTCCATCGTTAGGTAACATTAAATTTAATTTTCAGAAGGCGTCGAGATCAAATGGTTAGCGGCAAATAATTACGAAAATCTAATTCTGGATACATATCTGTTCATTACATGTTAAATGAAAACTTGATGTATTATTTTATATCTGGCTATTAAAATTAATTGATCAATTTAAAAAAGGATCACTCTGTTCATCGATTCGTTGTTTGCCATACGTGAATGAGTACGAGCTAAATTACGGTTTATCTCCTGCTGTTTCAATTAATCAGTTTAAACCACAGGTGTTGGGCGCGTGGAAAAATAACTAAAATACAATCCATGTGGCATTCAACAACATTTGCAATCACTTTGACAAAAGTTGTTTTTATGGCATATTTATAGTGTTTGAGTATTGTTTAAGCTATTTATTTCATTTATTTCACAAAGGAGGCAGTTGAAGTGGGGATGGGTGGTAGTGACTTGGCCACTCGCCCAACACCCGTTGTTTAAACCCTGTGATGTTTGACGCAATTATGAAATGTAATAATCTGATAATAATATTATTTACTCGTATGTAAAAAACAATGTTAAAAATATTTCGTAGAACTATAAATATTTAATAAGTCATACTTAACCCTGATTCACCAGTTTGACTTGTCAATTTTACTTATTACCATGCTATAAACTCGTATTTACCACTGAGAATCAGCATGTACTCGTCGTAAGTTTAAAGCCGTAATGCACACACTAAAGTATCAATATCAACACTTGACAAGAATTTTAGATATCAACGTTGAATAAATCCGCCAAGGACGACCCAAAGCCCGCGCTAAAAAAGGGGGAGGGTTGGGCGTACCTGTTGAAACCACAGAAACGCCAAACAGAATAATAACATGCATCACGGACCTGGGAGAAGGTGGACCTCAAGCTGGAGGACGTATGACGCCTGATTGTGAAAGCCAGTGTCAACTGGAAGCCATCAGGCCGAAGACCATCATCTCCGCCAGGACCACAACCACCACGGTACATGGAATGTCCGAACCATGTACGAGACCGGGAGACAGCACAAGTTGCCGCAGGGATGAGGAAGTTCA
Source organism: Dreissena polymorpha (assembly GCF_020536995.1). Lineage (NCBI taxonomy): Eukaryota > Metazoa > Mollusca > Bivalvia > Myida > Dreissenidae > Dreissena > Dreissena polymorpha. The sequence goes on along the minus strand of NC_068368.1, from coordinate 19,966,369 downwards.
ACCTCACTATCATTGGGATCAGTGAATCAAAATGGCCTGACTCTGGGCAGAAGCGACTGACTTCAGGTGAGTTACTGTTGTTCTCGGGGCATGAGCAGGAGGATACAGCACACACACACAGGGAGTAGCCTTGATGCTTTCCAAGTAGGTACAGAGAGCGCTCATCGGGTGGGAGGCACACGGACCACGGATCATGACGGCCTCTTTCCTTACAATAAAGAATTGGATCAACGTGAACATAATCCAGTGCTACAACCCAACGAACGACAGTAAAGAGGATGAGAAGGGCAACTTCCAATAGACTGTCAACAAGACAGACCAAAAAGAAATATCATCATTCTAATGGCTGACTTCAATGCCAAGATCGGCAGTGACAATCGAGGATATGAGGAGATCATGGGGAAGCAATGGTTAGGTGATATGAACGATAACGGAAAGCGATTCGCTGACCTGTTCGCCACAAGTGACCTGGTCATCGGAGGAAGTGTTTTCCATCACAGAAGGATACACAAGGCAAGTTGGGTGTCACCAGACCTGTAAACGGAGAACCAGATTGACCACTTGTGCATAACAAAGAAGTTTCGTCGCTCTCTTGAGGATATACGTGTCAAACAAGGAGGAGACGTGGCTTCGAACAATCATCTCCTTGTCGCCCGATTTAAACTTCAGCTGAAAAGGCCCAGGTCCTAGAGGAGCAGCTTGTAGAAGAGATGATTGAGCAGAAGTGGCAGAGCGTGAAAGAAGCAGTTACTTCAACATGCCAAGAAGTACTGGGCTCCAAGTCTTACACCCACAAGGAGTGGATATCAGCAGAGACGCTTCAGAAAGTTGAAGAAAGACGAGAAAAGAAAGCAAGTGTAAACAACAGCAGAACACGAGCCGCAAAAGTGAAAGCACAAGAAAAATACACCGAAGCAAATATGAGCGTCAAGCGAAGTATTAGAGCAAACAAGCGGAACTACCTCGAGACGCTTGCAACAGAGGCGGAATAGGCAGCCTATCAGAGCAGAACTAAAGATCTGTACTCAATCACCAAGAGACTAGCAGGAAAGTTTGCCAAGCCAGAGAGGCCAGTAAGGGACAAAAAAGGAGGAGTAATAACAGATGACGAAGGGCAGAAGAAGAGGTGGATTGAGCACATCCAGGAGCTACTCAACAGGTCAGCTGCTGCGAACCCACCGTAGATTCTGCCAGCTACAAACGATCAGCCAATCAATTGATGCACTCTCACAAAGGAAAAGATAAGCAGCATCATCAAGCAATTGAAGAACGACAAATCTGCAGGACCTGACAGCATACCGGCAGAAGCGCTTAAGGCTTATGTGGAGACCAGTGTGGAGCTACTACACCCACTCTTCAGCAAGATATGGGAAGAGAAGAAATTCCAACAGAGTGGAAAGAAGTTTACCTCATCAAGCTTCCCAAGAAAGGCGACCTCAGTTCCTGCTCCAACTACCGAGGAATCACACTGTTGTCCATCCCAGGAAAGGTGTTTAACCGCATCCTGCTGAACCGAATAAAAAACGCAGTAGACCCTGCTTCTCCGTAACCAACACGAGACTTTCGAAAGGAGCGATCGTGTACGGATCATATTGTAACTCTGCGGATCATTCTGGAACATCCCTTGAGTGGAATTCGCCGTTATATGTCAACTTCATTGACTATGAAAAGGCGTTCGACAGCGTTGACCGGGAGTCCCTCTTGAGGCTTCTGTGATAATACGGAGTACCAGGAAAGATCACCAACATCATCAAGAAGTCGTATAAAGGAATGACCTGCAGAATCGTTAATGGCAGACAGATCACGGATGCCTTTGAAATGAGAACCGGTTTGAGGCAAGGCTGCTTACTCTCACGATTCCTGTGCCTGCTGACCATAGACTGGGTAATGAAGACATCGACGGAGCGGAATGGAATTTAGTGGACACTCTGGACACATTTACAGTGTTCTGCCGAGGCCGCGATTCCGCGATATTGTCGCGCAGAAATTGCACTTGTCGCGTAAAAATAATAACTGGTGCGAATTTTGTCGCGGCCGATTTGACTTGATAACCAATTGGAAAGCGATTCTTACACATTAAACATTTGTTAGAATAGCGGATTTCCTGCTATGGCAGGTGTTCGTTGCTCAGAGACCGCTTTTTTAGTCCAGTATTGATTGGATGATACGATTCTCACTCATTTGGCGGCGAATGAAAACGCTTGTTTCATAACGGTATACCTCCTAATGAAGAGTTCCAATAATGTCGTAGCCAAAGAAAAAAAAGCCTCGAACAATTTTATGTATTTTTTTAGTAAATCGTCGAGTAGTTCGAAAGAATAGTATACAGATAAGGAGCAAGTAAGTCCCCCTTTTTCATCTGCGAAGGTGCAATATAGCCCTGTGACTGTTCTTGTACAACATGAGCCGAAAAACATCCCGTCCACATCGAAAAGTCAGCCTTAGCTGTCTGATAAAACGGATGTTAAAAAGTCCCAAAGAAAATTTCAAGAACGTTGGCTTCATGATTATTCTTGGCTTGAGCATGATGTGACAGGCAAATTTAATAGTTACATGTACCATAGTTGATAGTTAACAATTAAAAAAAAAAACGTAATTCAATTACAAACAGTAATAAAAGAAACTGTCGGTGCTTAATCAAATGGACAGAAAGGCTCACAGATGAAGAATAAAAGGTAAACTAGAGTAACGCTGGGTTATATCGGACACCTTCAGGAAAAAGACAGCGTAATCTCGATGACTCACTATTCGAAGCGGAATGCTTTTGTTTTCTTGGTACAATAGCTTTCATGCAACAGTATGAAATGTTCAAATGCATTTTAAACCTTTTAGTCAACCAATGAGATTGCACTTTCTAAATATCAACGCATCAGGGTAAAACCGGACGTCCCAAGGCTTGTATCGGACACCTTTAAAAGCTTAAATCGGAAAGTTGTTGGTTGTATGTTTTTCCGTTTTTGGGCTTAATCGTGATGTTATTTAAGCTGTAAAAAGGCTATACATCGGTGAATTTGTATTGAGTAGTAATACTTTATGTATATATTTGCGAATTTGTAGCATATTTACATCGAATATCTTTTCCATGTTTGGGCATATCTGGAAAGTGCGCATATACACGATATACATTTTTATTTATTTGTATTTTAGTTAATGGTCTGTTTCTTCCAATGTCGCTATTTTGCAACGAAGCCATAATGGTTCTTGAGCTCATTTAATAAAAGTATAGAAAACAGACCTAAGTTCTATAGGTCTTGCCAAAGTTTGGTGTCCGATGAACCCCGATAGCATTTTTCGAAGCATTTACTACCTGGGGATTATCGGACAGTTTACGTTTTTTTTTACAATACATGTAATGTTTGTAATAGTTTTATTATGATTTTCAGAAGATAAATAGAATATCAATTGCTAATGTGAGTACAAGTTTTTATATACATTTGTATCAAGTTTCATTTTAAAAAAAAACAGGTATCCACAAGAGCCGACTATTGAATTTTATATCGGCTCTTTCGGATACCTCCGTAATACCCATATTAATCGCGTGACGTCACATTTATACTTGTCACTTATGACTTTAACCTCTTTACAGAACATAATTCACTTGTACGCTGTCAAGCTTTAATCTAAACAAAATTATTCGAAAATAATGTCATCAAGGTTGCTTAGCATACCCAGTAAGAAAACGAAAGAACATTCTTACCTTCAGAACAAGTGATTGTTTTTCTACTTTTTGAAAATATCCGCGCCTTGAAACTTTGCAAAACCGGAAAAGAAAAATCGCGCTTTCTGCTCATGCAAAGACTTTCGAGAGGTTAAATGTGAACTTTTTTCTGATTGTCTAAAAGTATCCGGACTTAGACCCTATTCGGAGAAGCCCGACGCCGCTCTACCTTGGTCCGGGCTAGCCAATGTCCCAGGAACATGCCCGACCGGTCGTGCGTATTTTGGGCGGGATTATATGTTCTATATCAATAAACTGCGTTTTAAATAAGCTTTTCAAAGATGCAAAAATCTTAATACAGTACGATCAGATGACAATTAAATCCCAGAGTGAGTTCGGATACAACAAACGGATCGTATCTCGAAATAGATTCGGAACCCCCTGATTGCAATCAAAAAGAGGCCGACAATTCAGAAAATCCCCGGCGGTTTTCCTGGTTAAACACGTCAGTACCTATTTTTAAACGCAATGCCGCTAGACACGGTTTTTGATTGGTTTACTCGAAGTGACGTGTTTTCTCAATGAAAACACGTTAGAAACTAAAAGCCGGGATCGCCCAGGATCGTCCGGAATGATGAAGGTATAAAACTCGACATTAACACAAAGTAACTATAAAATTAATAGTTATTTATCAATTTTAAATAATTTTAATTTGTTGTCATTTTGGAAAAGTTATTCCATCCTTTAGACGATTAATTAATCCATTTAGAGGAAGATAGAGACTTTATTTAGATTAGAAGTGTTTTGACAATATTTTTTACGCAATTCAATTAGCAAAACTAACTTTAATGGTCGATCCCGGCTTTTAGTAGAGAGTTAACCCCGTACAATTGTTACAACTACCGTAACACGTTATTTTGCTAAGATTCACTTACCATTTCTTGTAAGACGGTAACCCGGCAATCTATGTAAAAAAGGTTTTAACGTTCATGTCGTTGTTTAAGTTTGGCTTTACGGGTGGGGATGGGGGTTCCTCGGATACGAAAAGAAAAGGGAAGGAGGAAAGTAAGAGAAGTATGAGGAAATAAAAAAACAAGAAAATTTCTCCAGAAATGGCGTGAAGATTACAAATAGATGTCTTAAATAGATGAATATTGAATTCAATAGCATTAGTAAGGCGAGCTAATAAGAATGATTTAATCATAATTGCGCATCTCAAAGCACAAGAAAATACAAGTTGAATGATAAATATAAAGGTTTTTATAATACTTGGGTCAGGGCACATGAAAGATTGGTCAGGGCTAGTAGGTTCTGCATTTACTAGCCCGAACGGGCTAGTTGAAAAAAGTTAGTGTTAAGCCCTGATGTGTATATATAATTATTACAAAAAAATAGTCGACAACGACTGATTTAGGGTTAAATTTCCCGGGTATATTTTAGTATATTTACCGTACCCGGGATACATGTAAGTATACTTAAGAGTACCCAGGGTACATGTACGTAGTACCCGAGCCGACAATTAACAATGAACAATCGAGCGATACTGGAAGGTGCAACATCTCTCACGCCCCCTAGCATCGCCTTTAGCAGTATTCAATTCTTAGCAGGAAAGTGCTGGAGTCATTGATCCCGATGGACAAGAAAAACAATTGATTAATGTTCATAATAAATAATTGCAAAGGGGCGGTGGAAGGCGTTGAATAGCTAATTTGTTCCCGGGGCCTTTAAAGTTCTGTTTCGCCTAGAAAGGGATCGTATTCGTATACGTTGTTTACCTGTGTAAAACGAACTTGTTATAAACAAAGCACAGGGACACAACATGTTTTTCGCCAACATGCTAAATGATCTTTTCGCATGACTTTGATATTAAAATATCACTGAATGGTAAAACAAAGTGCCGATGTCTCGGATTTACACATGTTTTCTTAGCAAAACATGTTACATGTACAATAGAAACAGGAAATCACTAAAATAAACCGATATCAAATTACATGCAACTTGTTTTATGAAATTGGTTGAAAGCTATACATGTAACGAACGAGCAAGCATTTTTAAAATGCTAACAAAAACAAAGCTGTTTTTAACCCTTTTATGCCTAGCATCTAGAAAAAAAGGCCTTGGCAAACAGCGTAGACCCATTTGAGACGCCGCATAATGCGGCGTCTCATCAGGGTCTGCGCTGTTTGCTTAAAGCAATTTCTGTAAGAAATATTCTAAATATAGAAATAAATATACGAGACATCCATAATTTTGGAAATAAATTGATCCAATTTAGAAGGATGGGAGAGTCCACTAGGCATAAATGGGTTAAGAACAACAAGTGAAACTTCCTGCAGAAACAATTGAACAAAACATGAAGCATGAAGCTCAATATATACTCACGTATTGTAAGACATGTCAAAATATTCTGTAAAGAGGGTAAAGATAATAGAAACAAAGTGGAACAAATGATGATTTAAATATGATGTATGACATACAAATGAAATAAATAGTGTTATACTCGGCTTGACGCTTAATTGTTTTCATCGAATACTAAAATGACATTTTGACTATTAAATTCGTATATACAATTAAAGGGGCCTTTTCACAGATTTTGGCATTTTTTAACTTATTCATTAAATGCTTTATATTGATATTTGTAAACATTGGATCGTAAAAGCTCCAGTAAAAAATCAAGAATAAAATTAAAAAAAGGAAAAGAACATTGCCCGGAGCAGGTTTCGAACCAGTGACCCCTGGAGTCCTGCCAGAGTCCTGAAGTAAAAACGCTTTAGCCTACTGAGCTATTCCGCCGAGTACACATACTTCACGTATTGTATACCTTATATAAGCAATCTTCGTAGTTTCACAAAATTTAACGACAAAAACAGAACTCTCCAAATTATTCAATCGTTTCGCGTTGCAACGCTTTATAATTTTTAGGTTTTAAAATTGTCAAAAAATGCATATAATGGCTATATTAGACCATGGTAAATGTTCAGTATTACTGTTTCCTCACAAATATCTTAACTAAAACGAAAATTTGCGAATCTGAAACAACTTTTTTCAATTTTGTCAATTTACCAAAGCGTGAAAAGATCCCTTTAAACACTCGCGCATGCACATTTATTAATACTAATAGTTAACTACATGGACATACTAATATTTGACTACATGGACATGTTTGCCCAGGGCGTTTGTTTTGTACATCACCATTAATATCTACTGAATTGCTTTGAAAATGTCAAAGTAACGACGCGCAGTTTCAGTCGCTTCCGTGTCCGGAACACAGGTATTTTAAACTCAGCACAACAGCTTGTTAAATCGAGAAAAACATGGGCTGGTACACGCTGTATGAACATCACTTGTATCATCTTGGGAACGCTCTCACTCATCCCGGCACTGCAGCCATCTTAGCGTTTGTACTAATTGCTGTGCTAGTATACACGTACTTTCATAATGATTCGTCTTCAAATCTTCCACCTGGACCGCGGCCTTTATTCTTGTTTGGAAACATGCGGTTTTTCCAGCAAGCAGCAACAGAAAGGACTAAACTGCACAAGGCATTGAATGATAAACGGCCGGAATACGGTGACATTGTGCATTTGAATGTTAATGGAAATACGTGGATAATTTTGCAAGGAGCGGACGCGATACGAGAAGGCCTGGTGAAACATCCGGAAATCTCACGCAATCGACCTACCTGGTTTCGAAGCAAAGTCGGACAAATACGGACAGGTAATCTACATCTTAATTTATGTATGTAATGATTTCAATCCTATGTCGTTGAAATAATTACAGTTGTTTCAATTTCAATCACATGAATTATGACCTATTTTTTCTAAATTGTCGTCATAAATGTCTGGCTTACACAGCCCACTTTTATAGCTTGTTGTCACATGAGCAGGGGCTATCATGGCCGCTATCAACTGAATGTTTCGTGGTCTCATTAGCCGACAATATTTTCATGAATAGTACACAACTCAGGCTTTGTAAATACAATAAAATTACATATACATTTGTCGAATATAAATTCATATTGGTGAAAACTGTACAATTTAAAGTAAAGCACTAAAAATAAATCTTACATGTAATTTACACAGTTCATTCAAAGCACAAGCATTTCTGTGACATATTTGATTGTATAATATCTAGTGTTTAGACGATGTACACTGTGCAAGTCTGAATAAATATGTCTTGTCTTGTCTTGTCATTGAAATTACGTTCATATATAACATATTATTTAACAATTTAATTCATTTTTCCTCACGCGTAATGGTGGTGTGTTTTTTAAGTAAGCGAATATATCTATGTAATGTTGACACTTACTTAAACTGTAAGTATCCACTTTTAACTCTTAATGCTAATGGAATGTATACTTAAACAATTGGCGCTTCAGAACTTGTGTGGATGAATGGAAAAGAATGGAAATGTTGTCGACAAAAGGTTCTCCAGAGTTTTCGATACCTAGGAGTCGAAAAGTCGCCAATGGAAAACAAGGTCTTGGAAGAGGTCGACTTTGCCGTGTCGTATCTAAAGGACACAAAAAGGCAGCCTATCGACCTTTGGAGAATGTCTATGACAATAGCACTTAATACCATGCACAGTTTTGTGTTTGGGAAGAGGTTGGGCTTTTTAAAGTTTTGCTTAACAAAGGCAAATGAATGATCATAGTAAATATGTAGGATAGAAAAATAATTCATAGCACAATGATTTATTAATATAACAAAATGTATCCTATTACCAGATGAGCATCGATAGTATAACAACGATTGTATAAACATGAGCTTTATGCTATCGCTATTTTTAGATAAGATTTGGGGTTTTCCGAAAATTGGAGAATCTGTTTTTGTCAACAACGGAAACACAAAATCGTCCAAAAATGCGAAATTTGACAATTATTAATCGAAAGTAGGGAGGAAATCATAGGAGAAATAGAATATTATGTGAGTTTGGGATAAAAGGCAGCCTCGCGCTACATCGGTTCTAAGCCTCGCAGGATAAACTTGATCTTTATCCCAAACTCACATAATATTCTCAATTACCTGTTGTAGAAAAACGAATAGCTTAGACATTGTTGTATTTTTTATGTTTGTATTTCATTTATACATGTTTTCAGACTCGATGGTACAAGCGCTAATTTTGAGCAACTAATTAATGCTGCACAGGAAATAATTACCTCCGGCGAAATCGTTTCACCTATGAACCATCTTCCAAAATGGTTGCAGAAAATTATTTGCAAACATGTAAGTTCTTTTTTCTTTCAATACAATATGCCGCTCGTAGAATTCCGTTTAATGAAAATCATAAGTGATGTGAGATATAAAAACACAAGATTATATTATGTGTGAAAATTGAATTGCTTTAATAAATATATTCATTAAAAAAAATTAAATTATTTGAAATTACTGAACTAATACTATTATATTTGGCTAAAGATTGGCAATCACAACCAACTTTTCACAACCGTATTGTGGCTTCTCTTGAATTACACGTCGATAATTCTGATTGTAAAGGCTATGGCCGATATTTGGTTCATAGCTATTTTCTTTTGATTTCATCACACCACACACAGTTACGGGTCTGGTGCTCTGATCTGTATGCAACCATTGATATGTTACATATAATTATCTTGCATTGCTATTTAATTTGATGCTATAAGCCTATGCAGTTACATTGTATGTACACTTGAATTTTATAAAAAAAAAGTATGGGCCAAGTGTCAGGATTTCAGCTCCATAAAAGTTGTTTACCTCCCCCTCACGGTGTCAGCCAGTCACTGACCTTAACACTAATGCGCTTTTTCGACATAGCTGTTTTACCGAGCTATTCACCTTCAATAATCTTTACATAACGCCAACAGACACGAATGCATATACTCGAATAGTTCATATGCTGATTCGAGATAAGTCCAGTGCTTTTTCGCTACATCACTTTGTCTGTGCACAGCGTTAAGGATGTAGCACTGTTCAGTGTAAGGAATTCCAGACTAATCTATGCATGTTCAAACGACATGATTTGTTGCCCAGTTACAATAACGCGTTAAAATCGATCTCTCAGAATTTCAGGGTCTGTACTCGGTCAATAAATCGTCAGGGGAAGACGTAATTGACTTTCGACAAACACAGTTTTGCTCCCAAGATGTGAAAACAAACACTACCGAAATAGTATAGTGTCACGATAAGAAGAAAATCGTTTAATTATCTAACCGCAAATGTGTGCAGTACTCAGTCAGCACGTCTGGAAATCATTCCTGAACGCCTTGATATGCTATCCTAATTTGCTATTTTGAATTTAATTATGTATATAAAAAAGGATTGTACTAAAATGTGCCATTTACAATGCCCAATGCGATTTAAAAGGACCCGGTCATATGCCATATGCGCCCATCATATATATAGCCCACCCAGCCTGCGCATCTCTCAGTCTGGTCAGGAGATACAAAATGAGAACAAAGCACCTTGAGTGATTTTATAGTGGACCAGATCGCGCAAATGCGCAGGTTGGGCTTGAGCTACGCTGGCCGAAAACGTCATAAACCCACTTTCGTATGACGCAGCTTCGAACGTGCGATTTAAATGTGTCGAAAGAAAACTGCGTGTTAATCAAATTATTTTTAACATATTAACATACGATTTATGTTGATGTTGAACAAATAAACTCATAATAAGCCACGTAAGGACACATGTTTGTTAACTCCCGTAGTCTAATTTGTATCTACTTACACTAATGTGTGGTTTGAACATATTAAGTTATTAACACACATCTCATTCGTTAAATATGCGACTAACAAGTGAAACAAGAAATATGTTTAAAAAGATATACGGCGTTGATGTTGTAATGTTTGCGACCAGTGAAAGGAGATGAAATGAAGTGACCATTTATTTTAATGAAGATAGTGAGTGATAATAGGATAATATATTTTAATGCATTAACAAATAAAAATGAAGAACAAGAAGAGGTGAAATTGTATGTTTTATTGTCAATAAGTATTGTAATGACTAGGATTTCATAATTGAACGAGTAATACATTAGTTTCAATAGAAAAACAAAACATATTCGCCACTGAAAAACTATAGACATTATGTTGGAATGAAATAAAAGATAATGTGTAATAATGTGTACAGATGTTAGTAGAATGTAAACATAAAAGACACAATATTGCAAGCATCATAGTGATATGATTTTTTTGCAGAAAAACAGAACTTTATCTAAAATATGAACAAAACAAAGTACAAAGAAACATATTTACACTAATAAACGCAAATATGGATTATAATAAATCAAAACAGATATTTGTCCAACACCTATATATTTCCTTAGTATTGCGGGCTTCCGCCCCCAAACCCCCGCTTTGTCGATAGTGGTAAACAACTGCGTACCGGTAAAGTGCAATCTAGCCTTTTTTGTAGTGTTAAGTGTGGCCGCTATGGCATGTAAACAATAGATTCTTTTAATTGTACAGACATGTGATTAATGCTATACTGCTTCGTAAACTCAGGAGAAACGTTTCGATGTAATGTTTAGAGGATGTTTTGTATTATGCCAGTTTTTAATTTATTGTAATTTACATGTAATTTACAATATATTCATATTTCAGTTCAAATGATATGCATTCAATGTTTTAGTCTGGTAACCCGACTACCAATGTTTACGGTGATTTTTGTATTATAAGCCAATGAACAATTCGGGTTTAATTATTTCGGACCTATCATGAATGAAGGTCATCTAAAGTCAAAC
>NC_068368.1:19899992-19949992 GCF_020536995.1 Dreissena polymorpha | reverse complement strand
GCTCTTTTTTGTAGGACAATATATTCAACACATGTTCATGTACCATGTTAGTGTTCGTGTGTCGTCTGAAACGATCTCTCTCTCTTTCTCTCTCTCTCTCTAGAATAGAGAGACGATCTCTAGAGACAGAGAGATAGGAGAGAGAGATAGAGAGAGAGAGAGAAGAGAGATGAGATATGCGAGAGAGAGGTCTCTGATCTCTCTGAGAGAGAGAAGAGAGAGAGATAGAGAGAGAGAGCGAGAGATAGAGCGCGAGAGAGAGAGAGAGAGAGAGAGAGAGGAGAGAGAGAGAGAGAGAGAGAGAGAGAGAGAGCGAGAGCGAGCGAGAGAGCTAGAGCGAGAGAGAGAGGAGAGAGAGAGAGAGAGAGAGCGAGAGAGATAGAGAGAGAGAGAGAGCGAGAGAGAGAGAGAGAGAGAGAGAGAGAGAGAGAGAGAGAGAGAGAGAGAGAGAGAGAGAGAGAGAGAGAGAGAGAGAGAGAGAGAGAGAGAGCGGAGAGAGATCGAGAGAGAGAGAGAGAGAGAGAGAGAGAGAGAGAGAGAGAGAGAGAGAGCGAGAGAGAGAGAGCGAGCGAGAGAGAGAGAGAGAGAGCGAGAGAGAGAGAGAGAGAGAGAGAGAGAGGAGAGAGCTAGCGAGAGAGAGAGAGAGAGAGAGAGAGAGAGCGAGCTCTCTCTAGAGAGAGAGAGAAGCTCTCTCTCTCTCTCTCGAGCTCTCTCTCTCTCTCTCTCTCTCTCTCTCTCTCTCTCTCTCTCTCTCTCTCTCTCTCTCTCTCTCTCCCCTGATCTCTCTCTCTCTCTTTTTCTCTCTCTCTCTCTCTTTCTCTCTCTCTCTCTCTCCCTCTCTCTCTAAAACATCAATCTTTTACAAAATGTGCGATATTCTTGCAAACAATTTTGCTGTATTATGTGTGAGAGATTATTTTCACTTCACTTTTCGTGTTTGCGTTTCACAAAGGAACATAAGCAATTCATTTGCTGACATATGTTGTTATTGTAGTGAACAGCAGCTTTGAGTCCATAACCACATTTTTCACATCTGGAGTCGATTTGATTTCTAACGCCCTCACTTGGACGATTCTATATATGCAAGAGTACCCGGATGTCCAGAACATGTGTCGAGATGTGTTGAATGAGGTTAAAAAAAATTCTTACATAAGTTATGTGTTTCGGATATACCTGTCAATTTCAGTGTCCGAAGTCACGAGTGCTTCCTATGTAAAGTATTTTATATTTACTATTCAATATAAGCCAGTCGTTCAAATGAAATAACCCGTAATACTTTAACACTTGTGTAATTAAAAACTCAAAAGTAATGCGAATGACAAACATGGAATAGTGTTTGTATAGGTATACCTGTTTTCAAACGATATGCTAATCATTTAAACCAATCATCTATATCACTGGGTTGGACTTCACGTGACGTTAGTGTGAATTACGTCAGCTATTTTGTTTGGTGGAACGATTCCCTGTTCTGCTTCTGACCATAGTTAGTTTGACCCAAGTGCAAATTTAGTTGTTTTATCGCAAGAGCATGCTGTGTTCTTGCAAATAAAACAAGCAAATTTGTTGAATTGATATCCCCGCCATAGCTAAAAAAACTTGTGATTGACGGACGGACGGGCAGACGGACGGACAGAAGGACGTACAACGCCAGAACTATAGAACAACAAGTCCGATAACATTTTGGTTTTAAGCTCACCTGAGCACAACGTGCACATGATGGGCTCATGTGATCAAACTTTGTCCGTCATGCATCGTTCGTCGTTAACATTTATCTTTGTAACACTCTAGAGGCCACATTTATTGCCCAATCGTTATAAAATCTGGTCTGAACATTTGTCTAATAATATGCTGGACGAGTTTGAAAATGGTTCTGGTTGGTAGAAAAACATTGCTGCTAGGGAGCGGGGCAGTTTCCTTCAAATGGCTATATATAAACCTTGTTATATTATTTAACTCACATGTATTGTCCAATTATATGATATTTGGTCAGAACATGCGTCTTAATAATATCTGTGACGAGTTCAAAAACGGGTCCCGGTCCCGTTGGTTTGAAAAAAGGCCACAAAGAGTCGGGGTAGTTTTACTAACATGGCTATAGTTAAAACGTGTAAACACTCTAGAAGTCCCATTTATTTCCAATCTTTATGAAATTATGCAGAACATTTGATGTAATTGATAGCTTTCATGAGTTTGAAAATGGTTCCGGTCTGTTGAAAAAATGGCTCATCCAGGAGGCAGGGCATTTTTGCTTATAATGCTTTAGTAAAACCTTGTTAACACTCTAGAAATCATATTTTTTCCAATCTTCGTGAAACTTGGTTAAACATTTGTTATAATTTTATCTTGGCTGAGTTACAAACAGCTTTGGTTTCGTTGAAAAACATGGTCACTAGGCGGGGCATTTTTCTTTAAATGGCTATGGTTAGACATTGTAAATACTCTATAAGTCCCATTTTTGGTCAAATATTATTGAAACTTGGTCAGAAAATCTGTTGTTATTAAAGCTCGGCTAAGTTCGGAAATGGTCATGTTCGTATAAAAACACATGGCCCATAGGGAGCGGGGCATTTATCCTTATATGGCTTTAGTGAAACCTTATTAACACTCTTTAAGTTACATTGTGGTGCAATGGAAATGAACGTAAGTACGAACACTTGCTTTAACGACTTCTAAATCCAGTTCTAAAATTCTTCCGGTTTGATGAAAAACCTGGCCTCTGGTGGCCAGGTCAGTTTTCCCAATGTGGCTTTAGTGAAAAATTGTTGACGCTATATTAACCACATTTATTTGACAATCGGCATGAAACTTGGCCAATAAATGATCAGCTGGGATTGAAACCGGGTAATATGAGCTCAAAACTAAGTCACTTGATCAAATAAAACAACATATTTATACTCTTCAAGTCACACTTTTTGTCCAATCTTTATGAATCAGCTCGCACTTTCTCAGAATAGTCTTGTTTTTCGTATCTCAGGCGAGCACCGTAGGGCCCACGAGGCTCTTGCTATATTTTCAAATTGCATGTGTATGTACAATCTAGTCAAATTATAAAAATATTAATAAGTTGGGAAACATCACAGAAACTAGTTTAACTTTTCTTAATAATTTCAGCCGTCTTAAAGAGTAAATTGAAATAACGTCAATTTTCTTTTCCAGATATACGGGCATAGTAATGTATATTGGTCTGATAGGAAGAATGTGCCTTATATTGAAGCAGTTATAATGGAGATCAATCGATTATCATCAAACGGTATGAATGTTTCTTATTAATCCGATGAAAATTCGTTTCATAACTTAAAATTGTTTTTCGAAATACACATAGTAATTATGCCTTTCGCAAAACAACGTATACCGTGGATCGTGGGCCATGTGCGAGTTCATCGGTTAATACTGCGATATAACGTGTTTCAGCGGGATTCACCGCCCCGCATACAACTGAAAAGGAAACCACACTGCTTGGCTTCACTATTCCAAAGAAAAGCGTTATACGAGCCAATCTGTACTCCGCCCATAGGGACCCGAAATACTGGGAGGAGCCTCACGTGTTTAACCCGGACCGGTTTCTAAAGGATGAGAAGTTAATACGAAATCCGGCATATATGCCATTTGGAATAGGTGAATTCGGAATAGTATTTTCAACATAACTAAGTAGTAGCAGTTAGGGCAATAGAAGTGTAATACGAAACTATTACCATAATTTTTAACAGCATTCATTGTCTACTAAATTAAAAGTTTTTATTTGAAACAACATTTGCAACCTAAAAAACATTACTGGATGCAACGGCTATTAGATGACTTTTGAGGTCTTTTTGGCAAAGAAAAAAGCGACTTAGTGTTACATGTTGCAGTTTGGATGTTGCGAACATAAATTTGAAACCATTATTTTTTTCAGGACCACGTAAATGCGTCGCGCACAAAATGTCCGAGTTGATTCAGTTTGTAACATTTTCTAACTTGGTTCGACGCGTCTCGTTTGAAAGAGAAGATCTTAACGAAACACATACTTTTCAGCCAGTATACGAACAACTCACCTTGCGACCAATGCCTTTTAAGACGATATCTACAGTGCTTTAATATCGCATTGAAGTGGACATTAATGGCGTATTAGTCTGGCCTTTTAACATTTAAAGTGTATGCTTTGGTTGTCGTTTGCACGTAATTCATATTGGTATCGGTTTGTTCTATTTTTATTCACAGTTAACTTCGATTATATATTTTGATCAACATGAAATAAAATATCTAGTGTGTTATTATACATTATGTTTGCCTATACTGTTGACGTTTGATTTAATGCTGTTTTTTTTTTAATTAATCAATTATATTTGCACGAACATGGTTTTATATATACCATATAATAAATACTCCCAGTCAGAATATTCTAAGACATATCAGAATATTGTTTAAACCGGTAGAACTTTTAGCTTAGTATTTCGTTATATACACGTTGATAGTTGATTGAACCTATTTAAAGCAGAATGGAACTTTGTATTCAGATGATTGGATACCGGATATTTCTGGAGATATTTATGAATGCCACTAGTTTTCTAATACAAATCAGGTGCGAAATTGGACGATAGTTAAAAGGCGATGCAGGGTCGAAGTTTTTAAAGACGTTGCAAAAGTCACTTTAAAAATCAAAGTACTGACAGTACTGGTGTGACGATGCTTTTGAGAGGATGGATATAAAAGCATCAAGTTAAGTTTATCTTCATCACCACAATCACCACAATTGTGTATGTTGGTGCGAAAAACAAATTTGGTAAAAAAAATTTACGAAAAAAAATTGGGTATGAAAACAAATTTGGGTACGAAATAATATTTGGGAACAAAAAAATTGGGACCGAAAAAATTTTGGGTACGAACCAAATATTGGGGATGAAAAAAAAAGGGTTAGAAAAAAAATTGGGTACGAAAAATTTTAGGTACGGAAAAAAATGGGGGAACGGGAAAGTAGTACCTGTGGGGAACTTGTCCCATACTCTCACATTTTCGGCCCTTTCCGTCAAACATCAGATAAGTTCCTCGAAGGCAATAGTATGAATACACATTTCGGAAGCGGTAATGCGGTCCTACCTACGCGCGTCAAAATGTAAGCGAAATATGTACACAAGTCTGTCAGGAATGATTGAATTAATGAAGAAAATCGTGTATTGATGTAAGTTTTTGAAGAAATGTGCAGAAAATATATTAAACAAGAGCTGTGTTTGTGAAACACAATGCCCCCTGCTGCGCAGCTTTGAAGCCATATATTTTACCTTTGACCTTGAAGAATGACCTTGACCTTTCACCACTCAAAATGTGCAGCTCCATGACATACACATGCATGCCGAATATGGAGTTGCTATCTTCAATATTGCAAAATTTAACCTTTGACCTTGACCTTGAAGGATGACCTTGACCTTTCACCAATCAATATGTGCAGCTCTATGAGATACGCATGCACGCCAAAATTGAAAAAGTTATGGCCAATGTAAAAGTTTTTGGACAGACAGACAGACGCTTTATATTTGACATTTGACCTTGAAGGATGACCTTCACCTTCACCTTTCACAACTGAAAATGTGCAGCTCCATGAGATGCACATGTATGCCAAATATCAAGTTGCTATGTTCAATATTAAAAAAGTTATGGCCATTAAAGTTTTCGGACGGACGGACAGATCGACTGACACACTGACTGACTGACTGACAGTTCAACTGATATAGGCCACCCTACCGGGGGCATAAAAAGCAATGGCGATATTTTTCTCAGCCACATAATTGTTAATAGTTTGATATCACAAAATAAAAGTGAAAGTAGAACTGTCAAAAATGACAACCTGTCAACGTGTTGTTTTTGCTGGCACGAGAGGGCGATTACACTCAATGTGTTCACATTTTGACCATAGGCTTTGTCAATGACCTTTATAGTATGGGTAGCTTTGATATTATTTATTGCTATCATGTAACTGCATGATTGTGTATATGTTTACAATACACAAAGCATAAATAATTATATAAATATACTGATTGAGCTTATAATAATCTGAGAACTATAGCCAGGTCAATTAAGGACTTAAAATACAATTGTGTGTCCTGATTTCATGAAGAAATGACCATGCATGTCCTAGATTTCAAATTCAAGGTCCTGGTGTGACACATTGGTAGCATTACCGTTAAACTGTTACCAGGCTTATGAAATTAGTTTTTTTAACTATCTAAGGAAATCTAAATCAGGCACTGATTTTTCTTGTTTTAATACAGTCATAGATCAGTTGTGGCCTCTGGGTAATGACCAATTTTTGCTTACTTGTCACACCCTTAAAACTTTCCACACGTCTATAATAGCAAATCTGGATTTAGGTGATCTTCAATGGTACATTTAAACTTTAGCTCTGTTACAAGGGTGCTGGTAAAGTCCAGTCACATATTTAAATCTAGGCCATGTCAAAATCAAAGTGTCAAAGACAAATGAAAGATGCGTTCATTAATTATTGTCCAGTTGTTTACTACTGCTGTAAGTTTTTATATAATATGACTGATGAACATCATGTGAGAGAAAATTCACATTATCATTGTATATCAGGTTTAGCAGCCTTTTAGATAACAAAGTATGCTAGTTTTCAATGTCGCTTCTGGGGATCAAACCCGTAGGGCTTTTAGGACGATTCTGAAATGTTCGATCCCTCGATAGCAACCAAACCAAAAATTAAGTCAAATATTGCCGACTCGGTTTTTTGAGTCGGTTCATGAAGGATAATGGAGCTCGATTGGTCATTGTCGGCTCTGGTACTACTTACATGTACCCCGGGTACTCTTAAGTATACTTACATGTACCCTGGGTACTCTAAGTATACTTACATGTACCCCAGGTACGGTAAATAATCGTAATTGTACTCGGTCCATATTAGACTGTACCCGAGAAGTATTCGCGCCCAAAATCCGATGTCGTAAAACGCGCAACCGATTATCTTAAACACACTTCTCTTCAAAAAACACTGCATCAACATGCTTTTTGAGTATGTGTTCCGATAATATAGAGGCCATTCTACAGAAAATTGACATAAATGTGCAGGGCTTAACACTAAGGCACGTCCGAACGCCATTCACTGCCTGTAAATATCCGTTCAAATATTTCGTTTTCTCTTAACGGTATTCACACATTTCACAGCGTACCGTTACTTGTAAAATGACCGTTTTAAATGTTCCCGACTCTCGGATTTTCGCCAAGGTGAAGAGGAGATGTCTCTCCAAACAAACTCGCATCTTCCAATCAAAATCGCTGATTTATTCTATCATCCAATCAGATGATTGGTTACATAATACTATGAAAACGTATTTATAGAATGTAAACAAAGCTCAAACGGTTGAATGCGAGGTCGTTTTGTATGTAAATATTCGACTATTTGTGGTTGTCCGATAAACCCCGCGTGTCCGATATAACCCACTTATGCTTTTTGCGTCTCACTGATTTTTAGAATGTCCCCAGGAAAGCACAAGCATGGTAGCGGACAACTCAGCTAGACTGGGAATAACCATCAACAGAGGGAAGGACAAGGTGTTCAGGACCAACGCACCCAACAACACACCAATAACAGTCCAAGGCGATGTGCTGGAGGAGGAATACAGCTTCATTTATCTCGGCAGCATTTTGGACAACCAGGGAGGAACGGATGCAGATGCCAGAACATGCATCGGTAAAGCACGAGCAGCCTTCCATCAGCTGAAGAACATCTGGGGATGCAGCGAAATTGGCATCACAGATTTGGCTCTTTAATACCATCGTGAAGCCACTATTCCTCTATGAAGCACAGACCTGGAGAACCACTGCCACCACCTTGAAGAAAATACAGGTCTTCATCAAAATTGAGCCATGTTGTGGCATATACAGTGGCGCCATGATTTTGTTCTGGTTTCCTTGTGTTTTGCCTACCTGAACCATATTCAAATTTCACATAGAAACTGTAAAGATAAACATTCGGACGAAGTTTAATACGCATTGTGTCAGAAATTTGACCTCTAGAGTGGTAACACGTTTTTTAAGATAAGACTTGGTGACTTATGTTTTTGTATGCACGTGATCCAGTCGATATATTATACAGATAAACACATTAACCAGGTTTCATGGAGATTGGCTAAATATTTGACCTCTAGACTGTAAATTAGGAAACCGTTGACGACGCAAATCGCACATATTTATTTAAACATGACGACAGTGAATACTTGATCTCAAAAACAATAATATGCATTAGTGAAGAAACATAAAATAAACTTTTAAAAGACGCAAAATCTGCCGTTAATACATGTAAGATATTTCAATTGCGAAGCACAGTAAACACTGATGAGTACCGCTATACGAGAAAATACAAATTTAAACACACACAATAAAAACAATTGTACGTGTAATACATCATAACATACATGTAACGTAACTCAAAATTAACGGAAGTGTAACCAGTGCTACATTCATTTTTAATGATCTGTTTTCAACAGTTCTTCAGAGTTGAATGTGAATATTTCAAAACACATCCGGTGGGTTCAACCTCTGCCAACATATTTGTTACGTTTACAACGTCTTTGTACTTCGGTAGGTTATCTTTGTTTTGGAATGCAATGCGATTCCATATGGACCTGTTCACCGATTGACGAGATAACGTGTCTGCCAATTTCTAAAGTGTTTCCTTTTAGGCACTAATGTATCCATTGTTTGGGAATATTTATTTATAATTAAAGTATCATGTGTAATCAAGGATGTAAGCATGCTTCAATCGGGACATTGGTGGTATAAGTACGAGCATGCTTTTTGAATTAAGTGATGTTATCTCAGTATTCCTTAGAAACGTTATAACATTCAGGTATATGCTGCATGCTTTTCCTGCAACTGCGTACTTTGTGACTTCTTTTCCGCGGTTGACCTTCATGTATGCAGCATATTCACTGTAATAGAATGTTAAAAAAACGCCTACGTCTAGGTTGCAGGACATAAGAAGTATGAACTTAGAAGCACAACAAATGAATGTTTCTTTCTCTTGTCCATTTAATAATTTCTGAGGAAGTGTACGTGGTGTGCCCCTTCATCAATAAGATGACAACTTGGTTGCCATCACCCCTGTTTATGTTTCTGAGGAAATTATAATCCATGAAATCTTTAAACGTTGATGTTTTCAATCATCCCGTTTCAGACATTGTAACGTTAGCACCTGGCGTCAGGTCTTTTCACAGATTTCCATTTATTCTCTTCAATGCAGTTATTAAAAAAATAGAAAAAAGGAATGTATCGTATAGCATTCAAAATAATTAACTCTATTTAAAAATTGTGGCGCAATGTCGCACTGTTTGTCAAAACCATAAATAAAAGACCACGTGCTACGCTACGGCTTTTTCTCCTGCTGGCGAAGCAGAAGTTTCACTTTGTTTGTAGTTTCAATTCATGGAAATAAATTCATTTTGTTAAATTTACCAATCATTATAACACAAATTTCAATGTAAAATATATGTATACTTAAAGTTTATCATTATGGATCTAAATACGTTTAACTTGTATAAAACAATGTTATTTTACCTGTTCTTTTACTTTTTTACCATGGTAGTTACAAAAACAAAAATATGGGGTAGCATACGATCGCATTTTTCTTAGTAAAGATTATTAAAAACGATGGCATTATTCTCAAAAAATCGATAGTCATGGGGTCGAGTAATTTATTGTTCGTATTGTCTCTTCACTAGATATGGAGCAATAATTGGGGATCGAGAGGAGCGTTAACAATCATCTTTATCGTACAGTTGTACACATTGGACAAACATAACATCAGTTTTAATTGAAACGCTGACTTATTGTTTTATTTATTACATATATTTAAAAAGGTGTCAGTATGACAGTCTTCATTTTAACCCCTTTAATAGTTTAGTTATGCGTTCCTAAAACATTTGTTCTTTGTATGTGGCTTTCGCAACAAGCAGAGCTTAAATGATTATGCTTATAACACTTTAAGATTAAATCTCTGTAAAAAAAACTAAACAAAGCTGATATCTCTGTTAACCGCTAAACAAAGCTGACATGCTAATGTTTGGGTTATAGAAACGTTTGGCATTAAATGCAATGGTTGTGCTTTGTTACATGTACCAAATAGTCCATCGCCATTGGTACGTATTACTTTGTAAACAATAACAATCGCCTTTTATGAGTTGTTGGTGCATGACAGCGGTCTTTAAATATTGTATTTTCAAAAGCCTCTATCGCAATGCATTGTTTTTTCCTCCTTGCTGACAACGAGACAATAAATTGAAATATTTGGGCACATAAAATACTTAAATAAATAAATGTGATCTTATTTAAAGATACATGTTAGCCACCTTTCGATAACGTGCACATCGTGTGACATATAGGTAATTAGTTGGTACATCTACAAGTCGCATTAAATTTAATGCAAATTACTGTCTTGTATTAACAATGTGATCTGATAAGAGTTGTGTATTAAGATAGTTTGTATATCGGAGTCTAAGGCAAATAAAGTGTGGTTTCCATCCCGACAAGATGCAGAATACCCAAATCAAACATAAAAATTGATTGACGTTTTAGTGATGCAATCATTTACTAGTGTTATTCCCTCAATTGATTTTTATGACAATGTCTTCAAAGCGCGTGTTATTAATTATAACAGGTTTCTGCAGTCTTCATTAGAATAGTTGTCGTTCCATGCTCGTACATTAAAGGTTTTGTATCCGTCGTAAAAGTGATTTATAAGAGCTTTTTATTCAGCAATCAGTATGCCCACACTTTCGATGCGTTTCGTTCTGATTATGTGACGATGTACATGGTTGCCTATATTCGCGCGGTCTTTTGCAGAACAAAATATTTTAACAAAATATCCTGCTAAAACGTTCTGGGTTCAAAATATGCATGTATGTAGTTTTGAGGAATTATGATAACCGAAAATAAATCCGGTGTTAAATGAAGCTAATGAAAAGAAAATTATTGTTGTAAAATTATCCCGCTTCTTCGACGATGCAGCTATGATAAGTTATAATAAGACTTAAGCTTTGACAAACATTCAGCCCCATTTTCCTTGAAAGCAGCCAATATGTACAGATTGCAATGATAAACACTAGACTGGCCAATGTCGTCTTACAAGCTGTTAAAGACTATTGATTACATACAAACAATGCAGTGTACCGGTGAACTATATTGAACTATAAAAAGTCAGATTCGGCGGTTATCGTTCTTAGCGTAGTAGAGCAGACGCTCCTAGCATTAATCGTCTGTATAATTTTACTCCAGGTAGTGCAGACAGGCAATGGTTATCGTTCCTAGCGTAGCTAACAGCAGACTGACTTGCAGTTATCGTTCCTAGCGTAGCTAACAGCAGACTGACTTGTAAAACTGCCTCTACGCTCACAACTAAAAACGAATATTTGAATTTGAATTCAGGATTTTGTTCCCATTCCTAGCTAAAAGCGCGTCCTGTTTTTCTTCCGTGAAATTTAAACTCATAAAAATATGACTATATTTTGCACTAATAAACAGCGCAAATTATATTTTGTACTATTAAACAGCGCACAATCGTTTGATCGACGTACATTTGAGATTGTATTGTTACAACCCGTTTTGCAATAAACATTTTTTACCATCATTTTCTTGCAAAATGGGTCGGAGTGTCTTAATGCACTGTGACATTTTTAAAACAACCAGTTTTGCAATAAATCCGTTTCTCAATTCAATCATCACGCATGTATTAATTAATTCAAACTGTTAAAAAGTTCAAGAAAACGTTTCAAATGTCGTATTTATATAATATCATTAAAAAAATTGGACCTATGTGTTGCAGTTCCGGCGATAAAACCGATATTAGAAAACCAGATTGAGCCCATATGTCAACCTTCAAGAGACTTATGTGGGACCCATATGGGCTTGCATCTAGGCTGTCTGTGTTTGTCTGTAACGACCGTTTCAAGCATCCATTTCATACAAACTTTTAAAAAAGGTAATTTTATTTATTGAATTATACTTTTGAAAATATAGTACAGTAAAACAGAAGCAGTTGATTTCTTAGTTTGGTGATTATCACAAGGCCCATGCTTTTAATGAACAGTTGTACTTCTGACCATCATATGCTAGACAAAGATTATTTACTTTGGTGACTGATTATTGAGAATAGTGTACAGTATGAAATACATCAATTATTTAAAAGTTAACAAAGACGAATTATCATGATACTTCCTAGGCACGTGTATGTCATTTTTTAGAAAAGTGTGTGGGTTTCTCTCATAACGAGCTCAGTGTTGTTTTCGTTCAAATTTGGGCCTGGTAGGGGGGCCCATTCCCAAAGGAAAAAGGTATATATTTTTCTCAAATGGGACCTATAAGTTCCCCATTTAAAGTTTCAAAAAGGTTTTTTAAGTCTAAACATGTCAATTATCTCGAAATCTAGCTCTATAAATTGAACCTTAGAAAATATAATATTGAATTCACTTTAATTATCAATTTTAAAGTATTTGCAAGAATAGAATCAACAACATTAATTTCCTTATTTTACTAAAATATTTCCCAATCCAAAGGGACCTGGCCCCATTCCCAAAAAGGTAAAAAAAACACAATGGAGTTTTTTTTCAACTAAGTGTACGAATGTTTAATATTTTTTATCAAAATACATGCTAATAGGACGACTCACTAAAATATTTACCAAACAAAAATAATTTCTATATGCAATCTTTATGCCTGTCTTTACAGTTTTCGTTCATTGGAAACTAGGCAATACACTGTAACAACAAACTGAAAATAAAATACATTCTACCGGTGGGTATTTCTTTTATTTAAAGACAGTCTTAAATATCATTTGGTGATAATGTTTAAGTTTATGAATTATATCAAATCTTAAAATAAAATATTTATGGTACATTTTCATAGCAGCATCTTGTATGTGCTTTCATAAGTGTTTCATTACGAAACCTACTTTCGTACATACAATTTTGAAAAGTGAAACAAAAATAGATATCATTAACACATAAAAAATGTATTTCTTACATAAAACTGGCTGCAGCCTAAACACAATTCTCCGGATTAAAAGACAAAATCTCAATGTAGTAGATCCATTCAGCAAAACAGGGGACATAAAGCAGGAACATCATTTCCACCAATTCTTCAAAACCTTAAGCAAACTCACGATAGACAAATGCTTATCAGTTGAATTTCTGCAAAATGCCATCTCAAGGAAGTTCACTGTTTCTAACAACTTACGTTTTCAATGACCTCACTTTTGAATAGTCAATAATTTATTTATGATTAAATCACCTAAGCTTCATTATCCTGTACAAAAAGCATTTCGTTTTTTCTAAGTCCGAATTTCTCAAAACTGATTGGTTCAGGATTGTCGCTAGTTGGCTCACATGGCAAGGTTTTCCTGGGGAAGTTTGTTACTATGTGAAAGTCATCCGGACAGTCATCATGGCAGAACGTGAAGTAATACAGGTACTGCAAAGAGAATGTAGAATATGTGAATAAATAGATTATAATTCAGGTATAGTCATCTTTAAATTTTGAGCACTCTGTATGTACATATTAAGGATAAATATGAGATCTGTCCATGTATAAGGCAGCAATATGCGAGTCCAGCACTAGTACTAACCACTGTAATATCATAATAACCTTTTGAGCGTTCTCATTTTCAAATATTTTTTATTAGCCCATTTAATAAGTTATTTAGAGCAAAAATGATGTCAATTTATCAAAGGAAAACGCTTCAATGTTTATGCTCTAATGGTCAATGTCTGTCAATGTTAACAAGAAACCTTTCGGAGACGGGTGATTTCACACACCAGTGGATATGGCTCTGTGGTAAGCTTAGTATTGAAATTACAGCTTAGTTGTTGAAGAAATAAAAATTCAATAAGATGTTACATGTATGTGTGGGTATGCGCTGTCTGGAAAATCATGTCTACTTAGGCCTCATTTTCTAGAAGGTTTATACCCTTAAACTGATAGTTCAATGTTTAAATACCCATTCAGAAGTACTGCAATTTGGCAAGAAACAGACTAACGAATGTTTCTATACATCCAATGCTCTTGAGGCTGTTGATACAATTAAGGTGACTTACATAGCTTTAAACTACCAAGACAAAACACATGATTTTGCCACTTCTGTATAGATAGAAGTACCAGTAAATATGTTTATATGCATCCGTTTCAGTCTGTGTGCACATGTCAAAAAATTAGTGTCCACAAATGAATTTAAAATAAAATAGGAACTTTTGCAAGATTGAAGCAAAAAACACACACCAACTCATGCTTTTTTTAATGCAAAACTCACTTAACCCACAGTACTTGACGAATCTGGTTCCCAAACATGTAGGATCTATTTCAAGGTATATTATTCTAAATGTGAACAATTTACGCACCGTTAAATGTAGATTAAACTTTATTATAACTCATTCCACCTCGCAGTTATTCAAAACTGGAACATTTTACCAGATGATCAAAATAGTGAATCGCTGAACATCTTTAAATCTAAGTTAAACAGAAGCTTAGTTAAAACTCCATCACCTTATAATGTAGGTAAGCGTTAACTTCAATTGACTCACATGCGGCAAGGAACCAAATTTTAAGGTCTAAATCAACACTTATATGCGAAAAATATAATTTCATAGTCTCTGTGTGCACCGCTTTTGAGTCTAATGACTACTTCATTTTCACATGTATTATAGTGAAATTTGCACTAATTTATTGACAACATTTACAGTATAGCAAGTGATGAAAAGCTTGATACAACTTCTTTATGGATGTAGACATCTCGACAAAAATGAAAATTCCAAAATATGTCTACATGTCCAACAACATATTTACAAATCCAGATGCTTTTTTTAACAATCTGTTACTAACTAAGTCACGACTTGATAATGTCTTATCTTCTAGTCCTTGCATGAACAATCATCCTTCCTCATCAAATTTAGCCGCGTTCTGAGAAAACTGGCTTGTATGCATGTGCGTAAAGTGTCGTCCCAGATTAGCCTGTGCAGTCCGCACAGGCTAATCAGGGACGACACTTTCCCCTTTAATGGTATTTTTAGTTTCAAGGAAGTCCCTCCTTACCGAAAATCAAGTTTAGGCGGAAAGTGTCGTCCCTGATTAGCCTGTGCGGACTACAACCATACCTGGAACAAGTTCTGATGCTCTTCCTTCATTCCTCGTATATACACCTTCCCAGTTGGGTAAAAATCATTATCAAGAGCATGTTCTGGCAAGCTACCAACACAAACAATTACAGCACAATATATAAATACAAGCTAAAGTAATTGAGTGTACCCCGGCAATACCTGTAGCATGTTCTGGTACCATCTCAAGTAATTGAGTGTACCCCTGCAATACCTGAAGCATGTTCTGGTACCATCTGAAGTAATTGAGTTTACCCCTGCAATACCTGAAGCATGTTCTGGTACCATCTCAAGTAATTAAGTGTACCCCTGCAATACCTGAAGCATGTTCTGGTACAATCTCAAGTAATTGAGTGTTCCCCTGCAATACCTGTAGCATGTTCTGGTACAACCTCAAGTAAATGAGTGTACCCCTGCATTACCTGTAGCATGTTCTTGTACCATCTCAAGTAATTAAGTGTACCCCTACAATACCTGTAGCATGTTCTGGTACCATCTCAGGTAATTGAGTGTACCCCTGCAATACCTGTAGCATGTTCTGGTACCATCTCAGGTAATTGAGTGTACTCCTGCAATACCTGTAGCATGTTCTGGTACCATCTCAGGTAATTGAGTGTACCCCTGCAATACCTGTAACATGCTCTGGTACCATCTCAAGTAATTAAGTGTACCCCTGCAATACCTGTAACATGCTCTGGTACCATCTCAAGTAATTGAGTGTTCCCCTGCAATACCTGCAACATGCTCTGGTACCATCTCAAGTAATTGAGTGTACCCCTGCAATACCTGTAGCATGTTCTGGTACCATCTCAAGTAGTGTAGTGTACCCCTGCAATACCTGTAGCATGTTCTGGTACCATCTCAAGTAATGTAGTGTACCCCTGCAATACCTGTAGCATGTTCTGGTACCATCTCAGGTAATTGAGTGTACCCATGCAATACCTGTAGCATGTTCTGGTACCATCTCAAGTAATTGAGTGTTCCCCTGCAATACCTGTAGCATGTTCTGGTACCATCTCAAGTAGTGTAGTGTACCCCTGCAATACATGGAGCATGTTCTGGTACCATCTCAAGTAGTGTAGTGTACCCCTGCAATACCTGTAGCATGTTCTGGTACCATCTCAGGTAATTGAGTGTACCCCTGCAATACCTGTAGCATGTTCTGGTACCATCTCAAGTAATGTAGTGTACCCCTGCAATACCTGTAGCATGTTCTGGTACCATCTCAGGTAATTGAGTGTACCCCTGCAATACCTGTAACATGCTCTGGTACAATCTCAGGTAATTAAGTGTACCCCTGCAATACCTGTAGCATGTTCTGGTACCATCTCAAGTAATTGAGTGTACCCCTGCAATACCTGTAACATGTTCTGGTACCATCTCAAGTAGTGTAGTGTACCCCTGCAATACCTGTAGCATGTTCTGGTACCATCTCAAGTAATGTAGTGTACCCCTGCAATACCTGTAGCATGTTCTGGTACCATCTCAAGTAGTGTAGTGTACCCCTGCAATACCTGTAGCATGTTCTGGTACCATCTCAGGTAATTGAGTGTACCCCTGCAATACCTGTAGCATGTTCTGGTACCATCTTAAGTAGTGAAGTGTACCCCTGCAATACCTGTATCATGTTCTGGTACCATCTCAAGTAATTGAGTGTACCCCTGCAATACCTGTAGCATGTTCTGGTACCATCTCAAGTAATTGAGTGTTCCCCTGCAATACCTGTAGCATGTTCTGGTACCATCTCAAGTAAATGAGTGTACCCCTGCAATACCTGTAGCATGTTCTGGTACCATCTCAGGTAATTGAGTGTACCCCTGCAATACCTGTAGCATGTTCTGGTACCATCTCAAGAAATTGATTTTACCCCTGCAATACATGTAGCATGTTCTGGTACCATCTCAAGTAATACCCCTGCAATACCTGTAACATGTTCTGGTGTTCCTTTTTCATTCGTCTCTGCTTCTCCAGCTCCCTCAGTTCCTGTTCCTTCTCCTCCCTCTTCTTCCTCTCCTAGACATGACACAAAACATACACAACTACATGTTTACTCCCTCTTCTTCCTATCCTAGACATGACACAAAAAATACACAACTCCATGTTTACTCCCTCTTCTTCCTCTCCTAGACATGACACAAAACATACACAACCACATGTTTACTCCCTCTTCTTCCTCTCCTAGACATGACACAAAACATACACAACTTCATGTTTACTCCCTCTTCTTCCTCTCCTAGACATGACACAAAACATACACAACTTCATGTTTACTCCCTCTTCTTCCTCTCCTAGACATGACACAAAACATACACAACTACATGTTTACTCCTTCTTCTTCCTCTCCTAGACATGACACAAAACATACACAACTTCATGTTTACTCCCTCTTCTTCCTCTCCTAGACATGACACAAAACATACACAACTACATGTTTACTCCCTCTTCTTCCTCTCATAGACATGACACAAAACATACACAACTACATGTTTACCCCCTCTTCTTCCTCTCCTAGACATGACACAAAACATACACAACTACATGTTTACTCCCTCTTCTTCCTCTCCTAGACATGACAAAAAACATACACAACTACATGTTTACTCCCTCTTCTTCCTCTCCTAGACATGACACAAAACATACACAACTACGTGAACCTTGCTCTGAGAAAATTAGGGGTTTGATGCATGTGCGTTAAGTGTTGCAGTCTGCACTGACTAATCAGGGATGGCATTTTCCCCTTTTATTCTATTATTTTGTTGTTTGAAGAAAGACTCTCCATGACAAAAATCCAGTCTAGGCAGAAAGTGTCGTCCCTGATCACATGCTAATCTGGAACTACACTTTACCTTTATCATGAAAAACCCTTTCACAGAGCAAGGCTTATATGAAATAAGTTTATAAACAAGAACTATGTTTGTGAAACAAAATGCCCTGTACTGCGCTTTGAAGCCGCATTTAAGAAACAAGAGCACCGCCTTGCGGGTGCAGACCGCTCATCTATTTTTCTTTTTAAAGGTGTAGGGACCTACCTCAATTTCAATCACAAAGGATGGAGGGGTGGAGTGGAGAGGGGTGTATAGTGTGGGGGTGTGGTCATATATTACATTATCTTCCAAAAATGCCAAAAATGCAAAAATATATTATTTTTTTTTGGCGGGGGGATTCTTGGGTGGGATGGTTGGGCGGTATTTCAAAAATAAAATAATAAAAATAAATATTTGTGTTTTTTTCACCATGTTTGAAAAAAACAAGAGATGTGTTTGTCAGAAACACAATGCCTCCTTTTGCGCCGCTTTGAAATTATTATTTTTTACCTTTGACCTTAAAGGATGACCTTGACCTTGAATTTCCACCACTCAAAATGTGCAGCTTTATGAGAAGGCCGCTTTAAAATATTTGTTTGACCTTTGACCTTGAAGGATGACCTTGACTTTGAAGGATGACCTTGAACTTCAACCACTCAAAATATGCAGCTTCATGATGACGCCGCTTTGAAATTATTATTGTTTTGACCTTTGACCTTGAAGGATGACCTTGAAGAATGACCTTGACCTTGAACTTCCACCACTCAAAATGTGCCGCTTCATGAGAACGCCGCTTTGAACTATTATTTTTTTACCATTGACCTTGAAGGATGACCTTGACCTTGAAGGATGACCTTGACCTTGAACTTCCACCACTCAAAATGTGCAGCTTCATGAAAACGCCGCTTTCAAATTTTTTGTTTTTTTTTACCTTGAAGGATAACATTGACCTTGAACTTCCACCGCTAAAATGTGCAGCTTCATGATAACGCCGCTTTGATTTTTTTTTACCTTTGACCTTAAAGGATGACCTTGACCTTGAAGGATGACCTTGACCTTGAACCTACACCACTCAAAATGTGCAGCTTCATGATAATGCCGCTTTGAATTTATTTATTTTTTTGACCTTGGAGGATGACCTTGAAGGATGACCTTGACCTTGAACTTACACCACTCAAAATGTGCAGCTTCATTAGATACACATGCATGCCAAATATCAAGTTGCTATCTTGAATATTAAAAAAGTAATGGCCAATGTTAAAGTTTTGGGACGGACAGACACCATATATTTGACATTTAACCTTGAAGGATGACCTTCACCTTTTACCATTCAAAACGTTCAGCTCCATGAGATACACATGCATGCCAAATATTAAGTTGCTATCTTCAATATTGAAAAAGTTATGGCCAATGGTAATGTTTTCGGACGGACAAACACCATAAATTTGACATTTGACCTTAAAGAATTACCTTGACC
Source organism: Dreissena polymorpha (assembly GCF_020536995.1). Classification (NCBI taxonomy): domain Eukaryota; kingdom Metazoa; phylum Mollusca; class Bivalvia; order Myida; family Dreissenidae; genus Dreissena; species Dreissena polymorpha. The sequence continues at coordinate 19,930,589 of NC_068368.1, read as the reverse complement.
TTGACCTTTCCCAACTCAAAATGTGCAGCTCCATGAGATACACATGCATGCCAAATATCACGTTGCTATCTGTAAAAGTGAAAAAGTAATGGTCAATGTTAAAGTGTTTTTTCGGACTGACAGACAGACTGACTGACATACTGACGGACAGCTCAACTGCTATATGCCACCCTACCGGGGGCATACAAATTATTTTTTTGGGGTGGGGGTGGGGGGGGGTATAGTGTGAGGGTGTGGTGGTCATTTATTAGATGATCTTTAATTTATAAAAAAATGGGGGGGGGGGGGGATTGAGGGGGTATTGGGGAGGGGGGGGGGGCATGGGGTATGGTTTGGACGGGGTCAATTGTGGTATGTCAGGTAAGAGTTGTTTTGTCAAAGTATCAATTGAATCTTATCATCAATAAAGAACTTATGGCAATTTTAGCAAAATTTAATAATTTGACCTTGAGATTCAAGGTCATTCAAAGGTCAAGGTAAAATTCAACTTGCCAGGTACAGTACCCTCATGATAGCATGAAAGTATTTAAAGTTTAAAAGCAATAGCCTTGATACTTTAGAAGTAAAGTAAATCTAAACACAAAATTTAACCCTATATTCAAAGTTACTAAGTCAAAAAGGGCCATAATTCTGTAAAAATGACAACCAGAGTTATGCAACTTGTCCTTTACTGTCCCCTTATGATAGTTTGCGCTCGTTCCAGGTATGAAAGCAATATCTATGATACTTTAGGAGTAAAGTGGACCAAAACACAAAACTTAACCAAATTTTTAAGTATAAAGGGCCCATAAATACGTCAAAATGCCAGTCAGATTTACATAACTTTGCCTGCACAGTCCCCTTACGATAGTTAGTAAATGTTGCAAGTATGAAAGCAATGGCTTGATACTTTAGAAAAAAAGTGGACCTAAACACAAAACTTAACCAAATTTTCAATTTTCTAAGTATAAAAAGGGCACATAATTCTGTCAAAATGCAAGCCAGAGTTACATAACTTTGCCTGCACAGTCCCCTTATGATAGTTAGCAAGTGTTGCAAGTATGAAAGCAATAGCTTTGATACTTAAGGAATAAAATGGACCTAAACACAAAACTTAACCAAAAGTTTCAATTTTCTAAGTATAAAAAGGGCACATAATTTTGTCAAAATGCAAGCCAGAGTTACATAACTTTGCCTGCACAGTCCCCTTATGATAGTTAGTAAGCGTTGCAAGTATGAAAGCAATAGCTTTGATACTTAAGGAATAAAATGGACCTAAACACAAAACTTAACCAAAATTTTCAATTTTCTAAGTATAAAAAGGGCACATAATTCTGTCAAAATGCAAGCCAGAATTATCTAACTTTGCCTGCCCAGTCCCCTCATGATAGTAAGTAAGTTTGAATGCAATAGCATTGATACTTAATGAGAAAAGTGTACCTAAACGCAAAACTTAACCGGACGCCGAAGCCGACACCGACGCCGACGCCAAGCTGATGACAATAGCTCATTTTTTATTTTTTTAAATAGATGAGGTAAAAAAGACTTTTGATCTTGAAGGATGACCTTGACCTTTCACCACTCAAAATGTGCAGCTCCATGAGATACACATGCATGCCAAATATCAAGTTGCTATCTTCAATATTGCAAAAGTTATGACCAACCTTAAAGTTTTGGGACAGACACACACATACAATGACAGACAAACAGACAGGCCAAAAACAATATACCCCCGATTATGCGATCGGGGGGCATAAAAAGCAATTTATTCATGTGATTAATGTTGTTCTAGAACAGCCTTAACCGTGATCTTAACTAATAACAGTAGTTTGCCTTGACAAAACAACACTTCTTTTTTGTACTTTTTGTTTAAAAGACATGAGATTTCTTTTAGTTCTTTCAGCCCACCACAAATTGTAGGGTCCAAGGGCTCAAGGGTTCATTATGATTGAGCCAGGGAAGAATTTCTACACAGGCTGATCGGTGACAGTGCTTTACAGTTGTATGGTGATACTTCCTGGTTCACATAAATATCTCATAAATCTTATAAATCTACAGGTTTCTTAAATTTCCATACCAGTCATGAACAGACTTTTTGGACTGAACAGGCAGATCTAAGATGGTAAACCAGATATGTTGCATAGATTTAACCCTTTACCACTTAGATACTTATTTTGACACTGCATAGGTTTAATTGCTGAACTGTGTTTCCCCCAAATCACATACCAGCATTCAAAATAATGCTCTAACACTGAAACTTACACTCAAACATACATAAGCACTTTAAAGGCAAATAAGAAATTCTTCCATTACCCAAAAAGTCCATAAAACTTAGCACCCCAAAACTAAAAGTTAGTAAAGGTATACCAAGAGCTTTGTCCCAAACCTATAGTCATGCAATTCTTTTCCCACCATGTTCATGGTCAACAAACTCAGGAATGTTTTTATCTTGTCTTGAACATCTACTCTTCATGGTTACACAATATTTAAAGTTTGGATTTAATTGTTTGTGATATTTTGGAGGACTTCCCTCCTGATCAAAACAACTGACTGGCAAACCAAACGATCAAGATAAATCATGTAGATAGACCTGCACACTTTAACTCAGGTAAATATCAGCAAGCGTTTAGGAAAAAGTCACAAATTGTTATCGTAGAGAAACTTTTCAAGGCCAGTTACTTTACAAAAATCAATTAACAAAAAGAAAATAAAACTTGATCTGAAAGTCATGTGGGTAGACATGACATATCAAAAATATTATAAATATCTCAAAGAATTAAGAAAAAACAATTTAGGAAATGGAATGCAGGCTGGATGGACAGACGGGTGCAATGTCAGACTGCTATACGCCATCCTACATGGGGGCATAAAATATTTCACAATAGCTATTATAAATGCACAAAAAACAAAAAACAGGAGACAAGACTTACCTTCTCTTGGTCGACTCTTAGTGACTCCTGGTAAGCTTCGTCCTGCTGTTGCCGTAGTGACTGATTGAAGTTGCGTTCCTCTCTGTCCGCGCGGGCTGCTACCAGCGATGACTCGTTGTCAGACATGAGAACCTCTAACCGGTTTATCAAATATCCAGGTTCTGTCAACAAAGAGAATAATACTTCATATCAACACTGCATATAGTCTGTAAAATATTAAGGACATGTCAAGAAAAACGCAATTTTAACAGGTTCAATATATATTCCTGTTCTGACAAAGGAATAAGAGACTTATAACAAGTTAATAAATTATACCGGTTCTAACAAGTGAATAAATCACATCTAACAACTAAATCAACTATGCGGAATCTGACAGAGATTATCACATGTCTAACAAATTTATAAAATATGTGGGTTCTGACAGGAAAATAAGTTTTGTCTTACATAAGTGTATTAAGTATGCAGGTTCTGATAAGACAACAAAACACTGCTTAAAAGTTCACAAAATATTGAATATGTTCTGACAAGAAAATACCAGTAAGACAATTTCTAAACTTTTTGCAGATTGTGCCATCAAAGAAAGTCCCTGAAGTGAGTATACAGTTTTCTAGGAATTTAAACTTTAGTTTTCATGGCGACAACATCGTATGTATTTGTATTATTGTGGTTTCAGTCCATTTTATAGAATTATATGTTTTTAGGTTGTTTATGTTCTCAGAAAAACAACATTTATATTAGGACAATAAAACATTGCAGATGACTCAAAAAATTAACCAAGGAATGAAAGATGTAATGTAGATACTATATATTATTATAAACAACATACATCTACACAAATAAAACTGAAACAAATTAATACTTTAAAATCACCTTTACTTTCTTTCAAGAACTAATTTGGCAAAAAATAAAGCTTTATTGGTATGAGAATAAAAGACACTTTCACAATTACCACTATTATAACATTTTAATAGCATTAATGTATCTGGTTCTCACCAATTAACCCCTCTATTCTGGCAACTACTGTCATTCTGCTCTGACGTAGAACTATCAATGCTAAAAATGGATATCGGTTCTCTCGTAATGCTTGACTCACTTAAAGACAATAGGTATTATATGTAGGGTTAATTGTTTATACTTTGTCATATTAAAATAAAACAAAATTTAGGGAAGAACCTGTGGATATCTTGTAGAAAATTAAGAACTGTAACTGACTGTATTCATAACTTAAACGTGCGGTGTACTTTACATGTTTTCATTTAAGGCTGCATCACTGTTTAAACAAAATATCTGTTATTGTATTCACCACACTTATTCTCCAGACATAAGAATTCAATTAAAATTAAAAAAATTATTGCTTAAGATGATTGCGATTAACAAACAGTTTTAAATAAACAAGGGCTGTTTGTAAAACATGCATGCCCACCATATGGGCTGTCAGTTGTAGTGGAAGCCATTTTGTGAATACGTTTTTGTCACTGTGACCTTGACCTTTGACCTAGTGATCTGAAAATCAATAGGGGTCATCTGCCAGTCATGATCAATGTTTCTATGAAGTTTCATGATCCTAGGCGTAAGCATTCATGATAAATTGATCCCATTTAGCTGGATGGGAGAGTCCACTAATCATAAATGGGTTAAAGTTTTAGGAAAAAAAATACAATGATATTTGACCTTTGACCTTGAAGGATGACCTTGACCTTGACTTTTTACCACTCAAACTGTGCAGCTCAGTTAGATGCACATGCATGCCAAATATGATGTTGCTATCTTCAATATTGCAAAAGTTATCAAACTTTGCAAAAGTTATCAAACTTTAACCAGTTTAAAGCTTTTGGACACACACACATACAATGAATAAATTATGGGCTTTCAGTTGTAGTGGCAGCTATTGTGTGAATACGTTTTTTTACACTGTGACCTTCACCTTTGACCTAGTGACCTGAAAATCAATAGGGGTCATCTGCCAGTCATGATCAATGTATCTATGAAGCTTCATGATCCTAGGCCTAATTATTATTGAGTTATCATCAGGAAACCATTTTATTGTTTCGAGTCACTGTGACCTTAACCTTTGACCTAGTGACCTGAAAATTAAAAGGGTTCATCTGCCAGTCATGGTCAATGTACCTATGAAGTTTCATGATCCTAGGCGTAAGCATTCTTGAGTTATCATCCGGAAACCATTTTACTATTTCGAGTCATTATGACCTTGACCTTTGACCTAGTGACCTAAAAATCAATAGGGTCATCTGCCAGTCATTATCAATGTACCTATGAAGTTTCATGATCCTAGGCGTAAGCATTCTTGAGTTATCATCCGGAAACCATTTTACTATTTCTGGTCACCGTGACCTTGACCTCTGACGTAGTGACCTGAAAATCAATAGGGTTCATCTGCCAGTCATGATCAATGTTCCTATGAAGTTTCATGATCCTAGGCGTAAGCATTCTTGAGTTATCATCAGGAAACCATTTTACTGTTTCGAGTCACTGTGACCTTGACCTTTGACCTAGTGACCTGAACAAAGATCCTAGGCCTAAGCGTTCTTGAGTTATCATTCGGAAACCATCTTGTGGATGGACCGACAGACCGACCGACATGTGCAAAACAATATACCCCCTCTTCTTCGAAGGTGGGCATAATAATGATGTTATATCACGTCTGTTTTTATATAGAAGGATTTAAAAACAGCAGTTCAAAATTATTATTTATTCTTATATCTTAAGGCTTAAAATAAATTGGTGAATATAGCCATGACATTCTATTGTCAACATCTCTTTCATCTCAGAATACAATAGGACCAAGTTGAAAAGCAGCATAAGGAACCGTGAATGTTTAAATGATGCACATTGAAAAGGTTAAGAGTCTACTTCACTTATATGTGCAGATATACATTTATCCATAGTGATTCCAGAATAACTCCCACCACTTTTGTTGTTGAATATTATGAGAAATAATCATCAGAGCTTAGTGAGATTTTGTACGATTATTGAAAATAATTATTTTAAACAATATATTTAAATTTGGATAAATTTATTTCTTGTTTTAAATATTGTAAGGATGACCAAGACAGCCAGGAATAAATACCTCTATAGCCCTCTGGACTGTTTGTATCGCATGCCCAGAACAGCATGCTGGTATCTACAAAGCGTATTAAGTCTTCATTTCCCAGTGTATTTCTGCAGAAACCATCCGAGTCCTGGTGGTCCTTTCCGTGGAGGTAAACAAGTAAAAACTTCAGCTCTTGCTTGGCATCATTTAATGCTTGAAATAAGGGAACAGAAATGTGAGACTGATTCAGAACCATCATAAACATGGACAATTTTATTGCATTTAATCAGACAATTTACTACGCCACACAGCTGCAGGGATATAGACAGACATTGTGAACACATTTGCCTATCCTTGGTCTATCAATACTTAATGTCAAGAGAACAAATAATAAACCACTTCTTTGGAGGTTGACTCAAAGAATGTATACCCACAAAGAACTGTCATGATCATCAATTATTGGGTGTTTATTTAATGAAAACAGATGAAGAGATTGCTAAAAAACGGCTTCATGTATGTTATTTCCAGGGACCTCATTACTGAAACAGGGATCTCTGTAAAATTAACTTGTATCACAGTTAAAATTGTTTTAATGTGAGAAAATTCTGGTGAGTCGTGTTTTGAATTTATGTAATTATGAAATCTTAGGGATTTCAATAGATTTTGAAAATCAGGAGTCAAATGACCCAGTTCTTGAAATTTTCAGTAGTCAAAATACTTCCTGGTCACATTTGCATCCAGGTGTGCAGATAGTTTAAAGCAGTCAAAAGGGAAAAATGCAAAAAGCTTGCATCGTAGAACAGGATACGCTTTAACTAAAACTTAGCTACCTAATGTTTACTGGGGATATAAAGATTTATCAAGTAAAACCATTATTAAGTCAATGTTGCATGTAGAAACATGATAACCAAGAAACCGTCGGAGACGGGTGATGCTCCCCAAAGTTTTTGTCACAATATTGCACTATATATTCAGATAAAAGGAAACGTCTTGAGGGGCATAACTTTGGACAAAATAATACAATGGATGGTTTAGCAACTTAAAAATTTCAAAGGGCCATAACTCTCTAAATAAATCATCTAACCAGAACCCAGAAATAACATGCGCATCTCCTCAAGGTAGTTTAGCTTCCCAAAAAGCTTTATTGAATTCCAGTCAGTAGTTGGGGGGACAAGAATTGCACTATATGTACAGTTAATGGAAAATTTCAAAGGGCCATAACTCTGTGAAAAATCACCCGACCAGAACCGGCTGATAATATGCACATCTCCTCTTGGAAGTGAAGCTTCCCATAAAGATCAATTGAATTCCGGTCATTAATTGCTGAGAAATAGCCCGGACAAAAATTGTGCACGGACGGACACACACACACACGGTCAGACGAAGCGGCGACTATATGCTCCCCCCCCCCCAAAAAAAAAAATAAAAATGGAGGGAGCATAATAAATATAAGCCCGTACATGACTATAAGATCCTTGATAGAATACTGGGTGTCTAGCACCATATTTCTCATTGTATAAGCTGATAAACTGAGTAACATCTCCAACAGGGTCTGTCACATCTGCAACAGTGTCATATACCATCAATGTCATATAAATACACATTATCATATTTAAGGACACACATCTGTACAATATAAATAGTAGGCCCACTTTGCTTACCAGTGTCTAATTAACCCTTTACCACTTAGATACGTTTTTAACCCATTTGTAGTCACTCAGAAAGTGACATTTTAAATGACAGACCTTTCTTACTAGATTCAAGTTAAAGGCTTCATCTCCAACCCTGATATACTGATGAGCAGCAAACAGAATAAAACCTGAACAGACTGCAATTACTTGCAGACTTTACTGGTTTTATGGTGGTTGCAAAAGCCATTTTCGCTTTGCTTCTTATGGGGGAAATGTTAAAGAACTGTAATACCACTTGTAAATAGAGCTTAAACTGAAGTAAGAACTGTTATGTGCATTTAAAATTTTAATTTATTACTAAGACTAGAAGTAGTATTTATACTAAGAGACATTAAAGGCAATGATGAGTATGAACTTGAAGTATATAAAAGAAAGGCAACATTCACTATTCAAGTTAACATATAAATAAACAAGACTATTGCCAAGCAATAAAAGTCCCCTACCGGCTCCACCATTGTCAGAAATTTCACCATTGTCAGATTTTTTTTTTTATTTGTTGCCAAAGCAACCACAATTTTTGACGTAGGAACAAAATGAAATGACGTGCATAATGCCCATATTGCCATCTATCCATGTTCCAAGTTTCATGAAAAAATATTTTAGAACTTTTAAAGTTATCGCAGAATCCAGAAAACACCATTTTTAGCAGTATTTCTAGTCTATTTGTTGCCATAGCAACCACAATTTTTCACGTAGGAACAAAATGAAATGACGTGCATAATGTCCATATTGCCATCTATACATATTCCAAGTTTAATGAAAAAATATTAAGAACTTTTAGAGTTATCGCAGGATCCAGAAAAGTGTGACGGACTGACGGACTGACGGATACAAAACCGTAAGTCCCCTCCGGTGATACCGGTAGGGGACTAATTAAATATAAAACTCTGAATAATGACATAACAACGTGTTAACCTGTATTATACAACTGTATTTAAGGAAATGCTGCAAGTTGACAGAACAAGTGACTCTAGTAGTCTACCGCATAATTTTTCCCAATGCCCTGTACTAACAGGCATTTGTACATATATGATGCTTTTCATAAAATAGTTTACACAATTGACCATAATGAAAACAATTTACTGGTATTGTAACCATTTAAAAGTAAACATTAAAGCTAGCAGTAAATAAAACAAGAGAACTCACTTCTTCGTGGATCCACTCGTAAAAACTGAACTGTAAACAATAGACAGAAAAATATTAGAAAATACTTTCCAACATTTACTTCGTCAGATAATTAAAATATCGTAAATGACTTTCTTTCCATAAAAAGGGATTGCGTGATTATAGATATTAAATTCAATTATTTGTTTCCATTCTAAAAATCATTTTTTATATAACTCAGATGACCTTCATTCCTCTATGCCCTGATCAGAAAACGGGACAACACTGTGGTTTTTTAACTGGTTATTTTACAAAAAGCATACAGTTCCATGTCTATAGAAAAATAAGTTTTAATATATAGACCATATAACTTATAATACAATTCATGTACGATTCCATCTTCTTAACATTAAATTCCCATACAACAAAAGCTTTGGCACAGACATACAGCTACCCAATAAAGGATACATGTTTTGGGGAAAAGAACAGGATTTCCGTAATTTTCATTAGACTAGATTAAGTAACTTTTATTTATGGCAGGATCCATATTTTAATTTTCAATTATTTCTGTAATCATAACAAGCACAATTTTATTCTGATGAACAAAAATAAAATAACTTGCACCAGAATTGCATCACCTGAAGTGTTTTGCGGGATAGAATGAGTGGAAAAATCAAATTAATTTGAAAACCGAATCTTTCTGTGCATTTGATGATGGTAACCATAATTCTTGCAGTGATTTTAGTATGCAAATAACTATTTCAATGTGTGCTATTTTTAGAAGTCCGGCAAAGCTCTTCCATGTGTTATCGCTTATTTTACATATATTTTTTTCCCCTCCACTGAAGTTTGTCTCCAAACCAGCTTTCCATACTTTATTTTTTCATTCAATTGATTATGAAATATATATGATGTATCTAATGTTATGATGTTTCTGAGACAAAACAAACCAGTTTAAGCAATAATCACTGTATTTAAACAACGATAAGTCAGGTGTGGTATTTTATTTAACAGTATATTTTTTAAAGCATTAAACAAAGCCAAACCATATTTCAGATTTTGTGTTTGTCATGCATAATTTAAAACACTATTGATATAAAAAAAAACTTGCTCCAACAAGATTACGATGTTTTGGGTGGAGTCTATTGTGGTATGTCAGGTAAGAGTAGTTTTTTCAAAGTATCAATCAAATCTTATCATAAATAAAGAAGTTATGGCAATTTTAGCAAAATTTAATAATTTTACCTTGAGAGTCAAGGTCATTCAAAGGTCAAGGTAAAATTCAACTTGCCAGGTACAGTAACCTCATGATAAAATGACAGTATTTGAAGTTTGAAAGCAAAAGCCTTGATACTTTAGAAGATAAGTGGATCGAAACACAAAATTTAACCATATATTCAAAGTTACTTAGTCAAAAAAGGGCCATAATTCCGTAAAAATGACAACCAGAGTTATCCAACTTGTCCTTTTACTGTCCCCTTATGATAGTTTGCGAGTGTTCCAAGTATGAAAGCAATATCTATGATACTTTAGGGGTAAAGTGGACCAAAACATAAAACTTAACCAAATTTTCAATTTTCTAAGTATAAAGGGCCCATAATTCCGTCCAAATGCCAGTCAGAGTTACATAACTTTGCCTGCACAGTCCCCTTATGATAGTTAATAAGTGTTGCAAGTATGAAAGCAATAGCTTTGATACTGTAGGAATAAAGTGGACCTAAACACAGAACTTTACCAAATTTTCAATTTCCTAAGTATAAAAAGGGCACATAATTCTGTCAAAATGCCAGTCAGAGTTACATTACTTTGCCTGCACAGTCCCCTAATGATAGTTAGTAAGTGTTGCAAGTATGAAAGCAATAGCTTTGATACTTAAGGAATAAAATGGACCATAACACAAAACTTAACCAAAATTTTCAATTTTCTAAGTATAAAAAGGGCACATAATTCTGTCATAATGCAGGCCAGAGTAATCTAACTTTGCCTCCCCAGTCCTCTCATGATAGTAAGTAAGTGTACCAAGTTTGAATGCAATAGCATTGATACTTTCTGAGAAAAGTGGACCTAAACGCAAAACTTAACCGGACGCTGACGCCAACGCCGACGCCAAGGTGATGACAATTGCTCCTATTTTTTTTTCAAAAAATAGATGAGCTAATAAAATGGTTGTACTACATGTAAGTTTTAACCTATTTATTGTAGCTTGATTAAATCGAAAACCTTGGGCTTATTAAAACACTCAAATCTGGGGGCCATTAGCGGCTAGGGCCGATTATAGACGTCCAGAAAGCTCTGCTGTTATTATTTCAGTAAATATCATTGTAATTTGTATTTTGTTTATAAAATAAAGTTATTTTTAAGCCAGCTTAACGATCTTTAATTTTTAGTCAATAGATTACGCAATTAATGATGTATCTCGTATGACGTAATTTCTCTGAAGAAACACACCAGTTTAATCTGGACTATGGAACTTTTTTTAAAGTACTTACAAGCAAATCTAAAAATGTCTAGGAGGGTAGAATATAAAAATCTGAAAGGGAAGGTGAGGATGTAGTAACTCCATTGCACGATGCCCTGTGGACTTCGAGGTTGCACTGTGAACACCCTGAAACAAACAAATATCCTCCATGTGATTTCAAATGATAAGGCTATGCCTTAGCCCTTAACCACTTAGATATGTATTTTGACGCATTTGTAGTCTCTAAGAAAGTTACATTTAATTCAAGACCTTTCTTACTAGATTCAAATTGTAAAGGCCTCATTTCCAACCCTTAGATACTGATGGAAGCAACAGCATAAAACCTGAAAAGACTGCGAGTTACACATAGCCATTTTTACTTTGCTCCTGATTGGGAAAGGGTTTAAACCTTCAGTCAAAAATATTTAACTTGAAACTTTAATTTTGACATTATCTATATTTTTATGATAATTTCTACTTCAAAATGGAGTGAAAATTATTATATAATATAAGAATAGGTCATTTGAAGGCACATTGAAGACATGTTGGACGCCATTTTGGACGCCATATTGGATTTTCAAGTTGATAAAACAAACAAATAGTGCAAACATGTTATTGTTGTGACATCACGTGAATGTAGGCAACAATTTTCAAAATAAAATACTGTAAATTGTTTAAATAATTTAGAAAAATAATCCTTCTTTAGGTAAATAGCCGTCATTTTGGACGCCATATTGGTTATTTTAGTATGAAAACAAACGATTTGTAAAAGTATGTTATTGTATCCTTATTTCTGAAGATTAAGGCACAAAAAGAGTTATATTTTTAAAGAAAATATCTAATAAGTGCTCATAGTATCAAAATAGACGCCATCTTGAATGCCAGCTTGGATTCTGAGGTTTCCCGGATGGGAATTTTCTGGAACTTTGTGATTTCAGAATCTACAAGCTATAACCTTTCCGAAAATATAAACTGTTCAAATTTTGTCCGCGTATACCCTTCCACAGCGTCTACTAACAATTCGATTGGAACACACCGTGTTGTAAAATATTTTCTTTAATTGAATTGTTCTAGATAAGACCTCTGTTTTGTAAAAATAAATTACTATGTTATGTTTTTTGCAATATATCACAAACTTCTTTATATGACATTGACACTGTTAACAATGTTTAAAATGTATTCATGCATACGCTAAATATTTCACATGTTAAAGTACAAAATTTTATATATTTTCAAACACTTTCTTATGTATTCCGTTTTCTGGTAACTATCGATGTATACTACAGTGTAAAGAAATGTGAGAAATAAATGAGAAAAAAACGCAATGTCTAATGTGTATGCTTATTTCTAGCAATCTTTTATTATATTTTTATTATAGTCTCATCAATATACACAGTATAACATTACATAAATATCGCAAATTAAAATGCATTACATTGCCAAGCTAAAAGATTTACAAGAGACTTATATAACATGACATACTCATTAATCTCAATAATGCATAGTGATCCATAGGTTTCACTTTATATACATATCATACAGGTAAAATCTAAAGTATCCTTGTTTATCGTGTAGTTAAAAGCTGCCTTAAAATGAGTTGTTAAACACTGAATCTGAATAATGAGGCTAATGCCTTACGTTCTCAAAATGGATGTAAAATAATGAAAAGTGTTTGATAAAATCAAAAAACAGTTTAATTAACAAGGTAAATTTAGGCAAGAGCTAAAACAAGTACATCAGTAAAACAATTTAGCATTTTATTAACACTTAAACACTAGGCATAGCTGTTAAAGTTACAATACTACAAGTTATATACAAAACTAACAAGGGAATAATTAATTATCATTGACTAAGAGTTAATTTTCTTTGATTAAAGACATTATAGCAGGTTTTGGCACACCTATTGCTATGTCAGCATTAGATAATATAAATCCAACTTTATCAACAACAGATAAGTTATCAAAATCATTATTAATTATATTGGTAGCTTGCAGAAGTTCTACTCTTAATGAGTTATAAAGAGGACAGTGTAATAATACATGAACCTCATCCTCAACAGTATTCTTACAGTGGAAACAGAGTCTTTGCTCTAATTGTACGCTTTTTCCAAGTATCAATAATGTTAGTCAGAGATTGTATATGATTTACAGTACTTCTGTTCTTTTTAAAGCCATTCTGACCTTCATACAAAATATCATTTTTACTGCACCACATATCTAGTCTTTTATTTAGAAGAGAACAAATAATCTTATAAACAACAGGTGTGATGGCAATTTCTCAGTACGATAACGGATCTTTTGGATCACTTGTAGAACATTTTGGACTTTGACGTATGAAAGTTTTATTCCATAACTTTGGTAATGTTAAAGTTTGGAATAATTTATGCAAAAATGAAATAATATTTTCATTTTTTTTAAACTTCCCCAGGAATTTCATCAACACCAGCAGCTCTATTTCTTTTAATATCTAATACAGCTCGTTTTACGTCAGGTAAGCTTAAATCTTCTACAATACTACTATTTTCAGCATCCGGTTCTATTGTCTAATGAACATCAAGAGGTACGTTATCAATAATCGAATCATTGCACGAGTTATATAAAGAAGAAAAATCATTTTTCCATTTACTAAATACTGTATCTGTATCATGCGAAATTTTTCTATTAGGGTTAACAATCTATATAGGTATATCATTATTTCTATTATCTCATATACCAGCCCTTCCTATAGACTTCCAAAAAACATTCGAATTGCTCTTAGCTTGAGTTAATAATTCTTGTACAGATAACCAATACGACCTTTTTCTTTTCTGGACGATTCGATCAAAATGTTTACGTTTACTTACAAAGGAGTGTTTAAATCTTGCCTTTAAAGAAGTGTTGCATTTACGCCATTGCTTCTCTGCTTTACACATTTCATTCCATAATTCATGTAATTCTTAATTACACCATTGCTTTTTTATTCGTCTTCGTTTATTAGAAACACCAAATTCTACAACAATATTTTTGCAAGGTAGATTTTCTTGCATATCTTATTCAATACATTACAAAATTCAATATAAATGGAATCTAAATTACAATGATTTCTATAAGAGGTATCTAAATTTTCTACTGACTCCAAAATTTCATTATCTTTAAGATTATTACAAAAAGTATTTGGGATATTACCAACATCATATTATTTTAAACGTTTGTTTAAAACAGGGGGGTTATTTACATACACATTGGAAAAATAGTTTCTATTTTCTAATTGACATATATTATACCTGCAAGATAAAATAGAGTGAGCTGGAACCATTCTTGCCTCAATTCCATCATTTTCATTGTAAAGATCTGTCGATCTAGTTACCAAAAAATTACAGTACAACTCTAGTGTTCGTAAGAAACAACAATGTAATCAACCACTGATAATCCACGTGTGGATACAAAAGTAGAATCATTTGATACAAAATTACGGCCGTTCAGTACACAACAGTTACAGTTAAAACTTAATAAAATATTCTCCAAACAGGTTTTTATTATAATCAACAACATTTATTTCCTTTTCATCATCAATCCCTTCTATGAAGTCAAACATATCAGCAATACGGTTGTTAAAATCTCCGCATAGTTCAAATTTACATAGGCTTTGAATGCGTATATATTTGTGAGCAGATGGTCAGAGAATTCTTGAGAATTTACATATCTACTTGAACCTTGTGGTGGTAAGTTAACCGCAAAAACATTATAAACAGTGTTCAGTATTTTATCTTTAAAAGAAAATCAAATGATACCTTCATAAGAATCTTCCCACATACAAATGGTATAATTCAACAATATTTTTTCTTTACTAAATACAGACTCCCCCCTGAGCCTGATATTGCGTTATTTCTGTAAATAAGTTTCAGCGACACAAACAATATCTAAGTCGATACTTTTTATACAAGTTTCACGAAACTGAAAATATTAACATTTTATATTCACACCAACTGTTTACATTCCAAAAACCTACATTTAATTTTCTATAATAAGAGCTGTTATTTTGAGATTGAGATACTCTGTCTCTGCTAACATCATAATGAGAGTCTCTTCTGTTTCGGTTATCTTGGTGGTGCCAGTCGTGTATGTGCCTGACATCTCTGTGTTCACAATTGCGATCTTCTCTGTGAGTGTCATAGTCTTTGTCAGATGATCTGTGATGCGAGTTGTAACCATTTCTCCTACCCATGTTGTGATATGTATCCCTATGATAATACAAATCATTTGCACTTCTATGAACACTACATTTCCTGTAGTGACTAGCACTACCACTATTATAAGTATTGCACCCGTGCACTTTAATTATTACGAGGGTGATTATTATGCCCCCGAACACTATTTGAATCTCGATGATAAGACCCACTCGAAAGCACATTATCTGGATTTTCACTGCTGGAACTCGTTTCCACAAGACGGGAGCCTCATACTATTAAGCCGAACACACCCAGTGAGTTAAGAAGTAAAGAAGTAGTTTTAAGTTGTTATTGTTGACTCTTGCGTGTATTCTTTGGTTGATCAGTATAAATGTAGACGTTTTTTTTATATTATTTAAAGACGTCTTTCAGATCACTTTTACATTTCAAGATTGTTTCACGATCTTTCTGCGTGTAACAGGTCAAGATTACTATACGTGGTTTATTGTTGCTTGATTGTTTTCGCACAGCTGACTTGAAGCTTACGTCACGCAGTTAAAGTCAATCAGTGATTAAATCGGAGACGATCTCATTCACATTTTCATTTTCTCTTTGAGGGAGATTACAATGCATAGATTCAATTTTGTACCATGTTTAGATCCAGCGAATCCATCAATATGTTCTTGAAGACACTTTAAATCTGTTTTAATTTCATCTTTAAATTCTTGTACTTGTTATGCCCCTGGTAGGGTGGCATATAGCAGTTGAACTGTCAGTCAGTCAGTCTGTCCGCCCGTCCGAAAACTTTATTGGTCATAACTTTTGCGACATTGAAGATAGCAACTTGATATTTGGCATGCATGTGTATCTCATGGAGTTGAACATTTTAATTGGTGAAAGGTCAATGTCATCTTTCAAGGTCAAAGGTCAAATATATGGCGTCTGTCCGTTCGAAAACTTTAACATTAGCCATAACTTTTGCAATATTGAAGATTGCAACTTGATATTTGGCATGCATGTTAAACTCATGGAGCTGCACATTTTGAGTGGTGAAAGGTCAAGGTCAAGATCATCATTCAAGGTCAAAGGTAAAAAAACAAATCCAAGGGAAGTAACAAGCTTTAAAGGGAGATAATTTCTATTTATCATTTGGCAGTTACAGATCATTTTTACAAGGGAAGTAGTATTTTTTTTATATCCCTTAAAAAAAATATTACTTCCCCCTTGTAAAAATTATCTGTACCTGCCAAATGATAAAAAATCAAAGCGGCGCAGTAGGGGGCATTGTATTTCTGACCAACACAACTCTTGCTTTTCTGTATCTGTTTTACTTTTCGCCATGTCTGAATGTATACGCTTATCTAATGCCTACGGCTTCGGTCCATATACGGTTTGTGGCTGCCTGGCTGGTCACTATAATGCCATAGGGACCACAGTGGGGTTTACTATTTCTTAAATATATATATATATATTAAGTAACACCAATTACAGTATGTAGCATCGTCGTAGCAGAGACCTATTAAGTGACACCAATTAAGTCTGAATTAACATCGCAACAGAGATCTATTAAGTAACACCAATTACAATATGTAGCATCGTCGTAGCAGATACCTATTAAATAACACCAATTACAGTATGTAGCATCGTCGCAACAGAGATCTATTAAGTAACACCAATTAAGTCTGTAGTAACATCGCAACAGAGATCTATTAAGTAACAGCAATATCAGTATGTAGCATCATCGCAGCAGAGATCTTATAAATAACATCGGGTAGATACATGTCTGCTTGAACTAAAGTTTTATCAAGCCGCGCTCCGTCATCTGGTGTTATAAAGCTTTACTTCAGCGTAAACGATGGCTTTATTCCTGTCTGATATTTTATGATTTTGCATCTGCAAATTGAAAACATTTGATACTGTATATGAAACTATGTAAACAATAAAATAAAATAGATATACAAGTAATATCAAAGATCTATCCATAAAGTTGATAGATCTTTGATTAAAGTGAAAACCTAGGTTAGACAGCTACGTCGCTTGTTGGTTCGTATCAATATGATAATCCCTATTATTGGTACTTTTGTCGGTCATAATAAATCACAGACCTATATTGTGGTTCAAATGTGTGTGTTACGGTCCCGATTTAAACTGATGTCCACGGAAAAGTCATGTGTAGTTCTAGTGATTGTTATTACCACGTGTGTTTCATGGAGAACTTATTCTGTTTTGAGAAATTAACTTAGACAAAAATATACACACGCGTCGTGTCAATTGAATCCATGGGTTTTCACATCAAACGCCATTACAGACCGAAAGTGAAGTCATGTATAATGCTTTTCGGTTCAAAACAATAAAATTTACGGACTTAACACAAACCCATAGGCGGATGGATATTGTTTTGGCGTTGTCCGTCCATCCGTCCGTCCGTCTTTCCGTCCTTCCATGTTTCCGTCCGTCCGTCCGTCACTTTTGTGTCCGGAGCCATATCTTGGAAGTGCTTTGGTGGATTTCATTTAAACTTGGTATGAGTATATATATGGATAAGAGGATGATGCACGCCACATGGCATTGTACACCATCTGTTTAAAACGGAGTTAGGGCCCTTTGTATCTTGAAAAATGTTTTTTTGTGTCCGGAGCCATATCTTGGGAATGCTTTGACGGATTTCATTGAAACTTGGTATGAGTATATATATGGATTAGAGGATGATGCACGCCAAATGGCATTGTACACCATTGGATAATAACAGAGTTATGGCCCTTTGTATCTTGAGAAAAAATGCTTTTTTGTGTGTCCGGAGCCATATCTTGAAAGCTCTTTGATGGATTTCATTGAAACTTGGTATGAGTATATATATATATGGATAAGAGAAGATGCATATTTGCGTTGTCCATCAGTCCAGAAAACTTTTGTGTCCAGAAGTATATTGGCGGGGGATATCAATTCAACGAATTTGCTTGTTATTTATTCGATTTAGAATGATGATCATCTATGAATGTACCAATATTTTTACCATTTTGTGTTTTATTTCGCTTATTTTTAACATAATGTATACATTTGTTTTTGAGGCTCTTTCAACTATTATTAAATATTCATTTAAACAAATTTTGAACAAGTCACTTTAACTGTCAATTCTACAATCTGATTAAATCATTCTGATTAAATATTATAGACGTTCGGGATTTCTTTTTCTAATTGCGCAATGAAAAACTTTGTACAAAGAGCTCATGAAAATGAGTAACTATAAACATGTATTGACCTTCAATGACCAATCGGTCTGATACTATTAAACCGTATTTTATATCATAATTAAGGAATGCAAATCCAATGGGTAAGCTGTATCGATGATATTTATATTATTTCTGTCGGTTGTCAGTTGTGAATTAGAGCTCGTTAAATATAATTTCGTTTTTAAACTATTCACAAAGATCGAAGGACAGCAATTTGAAATTTAAAACCTGAAAATGTTTGAACTAAAGTTGTCGACTTTATGATTGTGCCGTCTATTGCGGTTTAGGATAATTAAAATAAAGGTGTTCAAGTAACGGATAAAGATAACAGTTAAAAATGGATGACTCCGCAGACACGAAACAGTCCAAAGAAATGGACGATATTGCTGAAACAGCCACCGATGAAACTGCAAACCACAAAGATGAAAAGTATGAAGAGGGCGAACATTTCCCACCGACGTGTCGCAAAAGTGTGGATGAAAATGCGAATACCGCACCTACAAACATAACGACCACTTGTTTTGGCAAGACAAGGCTGAAACCGCTGCTTAAAAAGTTCGTGCTGCGCGCGATGATGATCCTACACAGCGTGCTGGCAGCATGGCGCGTCGTGATATCGCGCGGGGACCACAGGTTTTGAACGCTCGTCGCTGGCAACGTGATCTGGGCTGTCGAAATATTTTTCTCCATAAAGAAATGGAACGTTAGAAAGCAGAGCAGGTATCGTATTTAAAATTCATATGTGAAAATATACATAGTTGCTTGCTGGTTAAAAATACCAGTAACAAAACTATTTAATGTCGAATTGTGTTGAATAATTGTCTACACAGGCGCTTGCTTATCTTAGACTCGTGTTCTTTGCAGGGGCGTAGGTAATGGGTAGGCAGGGGCGGCGGCCGCCTCTCCAATATTTCGGCTAGTCGTCGTTATATAAATAAAACGTATAATCCCCCAAAATCGCAAAAAATACAGAGAAAGACTACGATCGTGTGGCGCTCGTGACAGATTGAACGACAACTAGAGTATGCTTGTATGACCCGTATAACTGCAGACTAACCATAAATCTCATCGGATTCTTACGTAATTATGGAATCAATAAAATTATTTTACACCTTATTCAATCAGTAGCTAAAAGTTCAAATAGAAGTTCTTATTCCTCAAAGTAAACATGTACACTAAAGACGAACATAACTATAAGGCCCTAAGGAAATGTTCTTCTGCCTTTGCCCGATGAAGCGTCAATGAATATGCATAACATTGCGACTATTAATCTTGTGAAAGTAACACAATAGTACAGTGATCAAGGCGATATTTCAGCGGTCGATACCCAGATAAAAGAAAACAGCATTAGCCACCAGAATATGGTAGATACAACCATAAACAAGTCGGGTGTGTGTTTGCTTGTTCTCGCTGTCCGCACAAACGTGTCCCATGTTTCAGATGGCGCCCCAGTTTTGTTGTGTACCTTTTGCTACTACTCCCTGCTATCTGGCTGCTGCAACTGCACCAGTATGACGTCGCGCGGTCTGAGCAGCCGACTCAGAACACTACCGGCTCCGAAGGCAGCACCCTGGTAAGATGCCGAATTAAATTGAGCGTCGCTCTAGGAAAACGGGGTTTAATGCATGTGCGAAAGGTGGCGTCCTTCATGAGCATATGAAGTTCGAACAGACTCATCAGGGACGACACTTTCCGCATGTGTGGTATTTTTCTTATTTATTATCGAAAATCCAGTCAAGGCAGAAAGTGTCGCTCCTGCGGACTACACATGTTAATCTGGGTGTTCACATTTAAAAATTTAACATACATTCAATCCCGTTGTTCAAGAGCGAGGCTCAAATAATTGAGTGAACATACCGGTAGTTTTCCGACATATCTGCAGTGAACATACCGGTAGTTTTCCGACATGTCTGAAGTGAACATACCGGTAGTTTTCCGACATGTCTGCAGTGAACATACCGGTAGTTTTCCGACATGTCGGAATTTTCAATTTCCAACATACATAATCAAATGTACTAATTTCAAAATCAAAGTAACATTACTATCATAGTCAAGTGTATACATATCATAGTCAAATGTACAAATACCAAAGCGAAAGTACAAATGTAAAAAATAAAGTGACGTAAATATCATAGTAAAATGTATAAAGTTCACTACGAACGTACGTGACACTACTAACATAGTAAAATGTACAAATGCCACAGCGACCGCGACATACCTATCAGAGTCAATTGTACAATTGTCACATCGGACTTGACATTACCATCATATTCAAACATAAAAGTGTCACTACGAACGCGACATAACATCATAGTAAGACATACAAGTGTCACATCGGTTGTGGCATGATTTTCAAAGCCAAATGTAAACATGTCACAGCGAACGTGAAACAACTATCCTAGTCAAGTGTTTACATATCATAGTCAAATGTACAAATATCAGAGCGAACGTGACATTACTATGATAGTCATCGAATGTACATATGTACCAATGTCAAAACGAATATGACGTAACTATCATAGTCAAATGTATAAAAGTAAAACTTCGCACGTAAAGGATGACAATAATTATTTTCAATATTTTCAGTTCATGTGTCCCAATACAGTTTATCTACTGAATATTATACGTATCAAATGAACATTAAAAATGTTTTTTCATTCCCCATTACTGCTTTCGAAGCCGAAGTCTTAAATACCACGTGTTGTGTTTGCATTCTCCAGGACAACTTGCTGAATATCGAGGGGACCACGTGGATAGTCGTCATACAGGAGACGCTCATCTACGTGCTGCTGGTCGGCCGCTGGCTCAACGACGACGTGGCCGGCAAGAATCTGTCGCAGCAACTCATGAACTTCCTGGCAAGCGCCTCCGACATCATGGAGCTGTACGCGCTATTCGACCTGCCCGTCGTGCAGACGCACTTTCCCAGCACTATTGCTGTGCTGGCCATCTGGTCGAGCAGTTTTATCCAGTTTATTCCGGTTCTTACCAAAACCAAAAACCGTTCGAATGCGGTGGCCGACTCGTCTCCACCGTCCATCGAAGCGGGAGAAACCGGAAATCAGCACCGAGTTCGCAGATTTTCGATATAGCGGAAGTTGTCTTGGCCTTCCTCTTTCAAGACGGCCCGTTCCTGGCAATACGTCTGTTCATCATAATTAACTTCAAAACAATCACGCATAGCTTGTTTTTCTTCGTGATCAAAAACTTCATCACAATTATGCTGCTCATATACCGCCTCGCTGTGCTATTAAAGGCTAAGCCCGGAAAGAAACAACAGTAATATAATCTGAGTCAACAATCGAGCCTCGTTCTAAGAAAACCGAGCTTAATGCTTGTGATTGTATTGTACTATATTAGCCTGTGCAGTCCGCACATGCTTATCAGGGACAACACTTTCCGCCTAAACTTGATTTTCGATTAGAAAATACTATATTACAACAACAATTCCATAAAAGCGAAAAGTGTCGTACCTGATTTACATGTGCAGACATGCATAAAGCCCACTCTGGATCAGCAGACGATTTATTGCTTTAATCCTATCTTACGGAGGATTCCAGAGATAGTCGATGTATCCCGATTGTCATAAAGCCCTGTTTTCCTAGAACGAGGCTCTGTTATATAGCAGGGATGTGATCGACCCATCTCAAGCCCGGAAGGACTGATTGGCGTTCCAAAAACTACTACTACTACTACTACAACTACTACTACTACTACTACTACTACTACTACTACTACTACTACTACTACTACTACTACTACTACTACTACTACTTCTGCTACAACTACTACTACCACTATTACTACTACTACTACTACTACTACTACTACTACTACTACTACTACTACTACTACTACTACTAAAAATAATAATAATAAGAAGAAAAAGAAGAAGAAGAAGAAGAAGAAGAAGAAGAAGAAGAAGAAGAAGAAGAAGAAGAAGAAGAAGAAGAAGAAGAAGAAGAAGAAGAAGAAGAACATTTTGTTTACTGTCGTGTTTAAATAAACTAACAATGTTATAAAGTTATGATGCTTAATTTACATTCTAAATGAAGCTCTGTTTTTTGTGTGTAAATTATTACAAATACAATAAAACGAACAGTTCCCCCACGTATTGATGCTGAAGTGACAATAGATAAGTAAGATAGTTTCAAAGGCTAACTTTCTTAAATAGGGTATGATTGTTTTGTTTTGTTTTGGTAAGCTGTTGAGATCCTATTTAAGAGTGTAAGCAAGTTCTAATGTGTATGCTTATCATACACATTAAAAATTATCAAAATTCAAAATCATCAAAATGCAATCTCTTAAAATTTAAAGTGTGTATTACTCCATTTGATAGGTAGTGTGTGGTTTCATTTAATGGTATATGATGTATGATCTAAGCTTATATACCGATAATATCTACATGTTGCCAATGCCATAGGTTATTTATTATTTTGACGCTATTAGATATTTTTCACTGTTAATGAAAGTTGATGTTATTTAATGGTGAATTAAATCAAAACAAGGTCGGTGACCCGATGTTTTTTTCTTATTTTTTATAAAGCACTTGTCTGCTTTACTTGAATATACGCTTTTAATAAAATGTATTAGCAGAAAGAAAAAAAACAGAAAAAATCGCTCTGACCAGTGATTCGATTTCGTAAGACGTGTTTTGGTAAAAAAAAGTCTAGCATTTGATACAAACGTTTAAAAAAGGGCGGTTCAGAATAAAATAAGATAATGGGATTACAGAACCGAAAAGGCGGTGCATGCCGCTGCAATTTTATTGTTTTAAACATTATATTTAAGTTGTCACAGAAGTAAGCGGGTCGTTAACTATATTTTGTATGACTCCTGTTAAAGCTTAAATATGGCCACCAATCTAATCTACAGTACAGTTTCAGTTACTGTCAATTTTTTTATTTTCCAAATTGAGTACTACGTTTAATTGTTATTTTTTACGATTCTGTATTTTATTTGTCGCTTTATTTTATTTATTGGCGATGACTGAATGTGGACGACCTTTCGCTCAGTTGAAGCCGCGCGATCCGATTCTTAGCAGATGTGAAAAATCAGCCTAATTACCCGTTAGCCAGAATATAGGCAACTACCAATCGGTCCGCGACTTTTAGGGGCCCCATGAGACCGAGTATATACAGACTAGTACAGTGATTGTTGTCTTCCATTCTCAATCTAATTATTATAATGTCATATTGGAATTACGCTATTATAATTACATTCCATACCAACAAATGGACATTTTCACATGTAATAAATTGCCAGCCTTTGCACTGGTAGGCTTATTTGAACTAGTGAAATGTAATGGGCACTGGGGTTGTAGTAAGCACTACGCCGACAAGGGGCTTGGGGTGGGACCCAAAAGTTTCAATGCCTATTGGCCTCCGCGTTGCTTTATCAGTTACTTCTATGTATAGTAACGACACGCGTAATATTTTTTAATATTCTATAGGGCGTTAAAATGCTTTCATATGAATATATACTCAAACAAATGTTCCGAAAAGCATCGTATAGGCTTAACCCTGTACTGCTTAGATACGTATTTTGATGCATGTGTAGGCCCTTAGAAAGTTAAATATAACCCAGGACCTTTTTTACGCTATAAGTCTAATAGATAAAGAATACATGCGGTCTCTTTTTGTGGACACTCCGGCCTTATATTAATGCAGTAAAGTTACCATATATTATGGGCGATCCCGATGCTATATCTGGACAAAGTTGTTCTTAAGGTTACAATACACTAAATACTTTTGGTGTTCAATGCTATACCCTCTAAAAACAAAATCTTCATTTATTTGAAGACACAATTCTCTGTACGGGCACTTGCCATGACTTTATTTTTGAATATTTCTGTGTTCATGTGGTAGGGAAAACATTGTTGTATACTACAAATTCCCTGTTTTGCTTTTAGGTTGGAGACTACATAAGACTTTGACAGTTGGCGGGAAACCATCATCAACTGGAGAGATGCCGGTAAAAAGATGGCCATAAAACAGTGACCGCTGATTCGCATTGAGTTCTTTCTTACATATTGGATGACCTATGTTTTTTATTGTTTAAATCATTGCGGCTTGGAATGCTCTTTAAGAAAAGGTATGGTTATGGGGGTGTCTACGCGCAAAAGTTTGACTTTATTTTTTGTTAAAGTTATTGCTTTTACATTGAATTTGTGCAGGAAATCTTTTGGTATGTTGTGACCTAAACTAACTTATGATAAAAATGAAATATCATCTGCAAGTGCAAAATATGACTGGGAAAGCAGATTTTTGGTCATTTCTTAGCAAAAGGGAAGAAAATAAGTGCATTAAATGCATGAATTCAGATTATTTGACCTGGAATAGTTGTTTTTCAAGTTGACCCCCCACCCTTATATAGTGGAATAAGGGCTAAATTGCTTTCCGACTTAAATTCAACCGCATATTGGTTGACCGTGTCGCGTTAATGTGTTACATGAAGTTAGAATTCAACGCCAGGGACTCCATGATCGAGTACGCAACTAAAACTTTTGCGAAAAGCATGAACATTCAAACAGAGCCCCATTTCACCGACATGGAATGGCAGGCATTTTTACAGTATGGACAGTGCAGCAGATGCTTAACTGAGCCAGCCTTCATATTTAGTACAATCATGAATTGAGCAAGATTTTATCACTTCATATTATTCATAAAAGTACACTTAAAATACATAAATGCATGTTTTTGTTTCATTTTTTTATCTTTTTCTATTGGGTATTTTGACTTTTTCAGGAAGAGGAATGTCTGCGACTAAGTCAAGGGCCACTGGATAAGGGTTGTTGATGGCAAAACAGGTAATAATATCATTTTGTTATCATGTACACAAGCAAATAAGCATATGTATGATGCTTTAGGTGTGAAAGACTGTCATAATCAGGATTGTGGTCACTCACACCCTTGCCGTCATGTAATTCTCCTCGCAGTTTGTATTGATAGTTCCGCGTCCTGACATGTAAAGCTCGTGCTTTGTTGGCAGCTGAAGTTGGCACTTAACAGGGTTATCCTTGTTCCTGAGCATGTATGCAGTACAGCTGAGTTGATTTGCTACTTGTTACCCTACAATTAGCTTGTTTTTGGTATTGTTTTCTCACAATATGCTTATATTCATGGTTCCGGCTTAAAATGGTGTCGCGCCTTACTTAAACATAGGATTGTTATAGCAAGTGTCCCCCTTCATCATTTACCTTAGAGGGATTTTTTTGACAAAATTTGGCACTTTCAGCAACTTGTTTTGTTTTTTATTTGGTACATGCTTCTCTCATTCAGTGATTTAATGACAGTATTGTCCTTATTCTTTTTTCTTTGCATAGAAAGGTGACATGAATCATTGATATTTGTTGTGTTGAGAATTCTGCAGGAAGCTGTGTCCCCAAAAGAAGTACTAGAAACCCCTTTCAGGACACTGCCTTGATCTGAACTGCCTTTCTACCCCTATTACTACATGGAACATCATTGCTAAGCTTATAATGCTTGCCTACATATGTGTTTTTTGTTCAATTTAACTTTTCCTTCCAGCTTAAATCCCCCCCCCCCCCCCCCAACAAATGAGCATTGTATTCTTTCGCTTGGTTACAAACTCCCATTTGGACCAGATTGCCACCATAAAAATAGCCTAAAGTACATATTTTGTGTCCAAAATATGAAAATTTGTATTGTCTTGAACCTCTAAATGAGAGCTGGCAATGCATTTTGACCATCTGCTGCAGTTAAAAGGCACCCATGACATTATATGCTAGAATATTTCATTGGCGGCTGGTAAATAAATGGGCACCGATCGACAAGGCGCTTTCAAGATTTTACACTTTATTGGTGTGAAATAACAAGTTATTGGAAGCTTATTGATTTCTACACTTCAAAGTATCTTTGATCTCTCATTTTGACTAATTAGTTTATTGTCTTGGATGAAATTGGATTGTTTTTGCTTTGAAATTGGCATTTTTGGGATGATTAAAAAAAAACACACAAAAAAGACATTATCAAAATTGCTTAGAGTGAAAATATCTAACAAATTCATTCTTTCCCCACCACACATTAGCCACACTTGCATGTCTTTTTGGTTTGTTTTGGTATTTTATTGCAGATATTGAACACAACAGCTTTAAATCTTAAAGGGGCAGTTAAGCTTTAACAGGCCTAATATCGCCTTCTTCGGACTGAAAACACCCGCGTGTGAAAATATGATACAGAATGGCCAAATGGACAGCTAATCCAGCCAAACTTAATATATTGGTGCAATATGGATGGGATGATAATAATATGAAAGAAAAACACATTTCAGTAAAAATAAATTTCTCTTATAGGTTACAATACACTAAATACTTTTGGTGTTCAATGCTATACCCTCTAAAAACAAAATCTTCATTTATTTGAAGACACAATTCTCTGTACGGGCACTTGCCATGACTTTATTTTTGAATATTTCTGTGTTCATGTGGTAGGGAAAACATTGTTGTATACTACAAATTCCCTGTTTTGCTTTTAGGTTGGAGACTACATAAGACTTTGACAGTTGGCGGGAAACCATCATCAACTGGAGAGATGCCGGTAAAAAGATGGCCATAAAACAGTGACCGCTGATTCGCATTGAGTTCTTTCTTACATATT
Source organism: Dreissena polymorpha (assembly GCF_020536995.1). Taxonomy (NCBI): domain Eukaryota; kingdom Metazoa; phylum Mollusca; class Bivalvia; order Myida; family Dreissenidae; genus Dreissena; species Dreissena polymorpha. Next base: position 19,903,380 of record NC_068368.1, on the reverse strand, counting down.
GGATGACCTATGTTTTTTATTGTTTAAATCATTGCGGCTTGGAATGCTCTTTAAGAAAAGGTATGGTTATGGGGGTGTCTACGCGCAAAAGTTTGACTTTATTTTTTGTTAAAGTTATTGCTTTTACATTGAATTTGTGCAGGAAATCTTTTGGTATGTTGTGACCTAAACTAACTTATGATAAAAATGAAATATCATCTGCAAGTGCAAAATATGACTGGGGAAAGCAGATTTTTGGTCATTTCTTAGCAAAAGGGAAGAAAATAAGTGCATTAAATGCATGAATTCAGATTATTTGACCTGGAATAGTTGTTTTTCAAGTTGACCCCCCACCCTTATATAGTGGAATAAGGGCTAAATTGCTTTCCGACTTAAATTCAACCGCATATTGGTTGACCGTGTCGCGTTAATGTGTTACATGAAGTTAGAATTCAACGCCAGGGACTCCATGATCGAGTAACGCAACTAAAACTTTGCGAAAAGCATGAACATTCAAACAGAGCCCCATTTCACCGACATGGAATGGCAGGCATTTTTACAGTATGGACAGTGCAGCAGATGCTTAACTGAGCCAGCCTTCATATTTAGTACAATCATGAATTGAGCAAGATTTTATCACTTCATATTATTCATAAAAGTACACTTAAAATACATAAATGCATGTTTTTGTTTCATTTTTTTATCTTTTTCTATTGGGTATTTTGACTTTTTCAGGAAGAGGAATGTCTGCGACTAAGTCAAGGGCCACTGGATAAGGGTTGTTGATGGCAAAACAGGTAATAATATCATTTTGTTATCATGTACACAAGCAAATAAGCATATGTATGATGCTTTAGGTGTGAAAGACTGTCATAATCAGGATTGTGGTCACTCACACCCTTGCCGTCATGTAATTCTCCTCGCAGTTTGTATTGATAGTTCCGCGTCCTGACATGTAAAGCTCGTGCTTTGTTGGCAGCTGAAGTTGGCACTTAACAGGGTTATCCTTGTTCCTGAGCATGTATGCAGTACAGCTGAGTTGATTTGCTACTTGTTACCCTACAATTAGCTTGTTTTTGGTATGTTTTCTCACAATATGCTTATATTCATGGTTCCGGCTTAAAATGGTGTCGCGCCTTACTTAAACATAGGATTGTTATAGCAAGTGTCCCCTTCATCATTTACCTTAGAGGGATTTTTTTGACAAAATTTGGCACTTTCAGCAACTTGTTTTGTTTTTTATTTGGTACATGCTTCTCTCATTCAGTGATTTAATGACAGTATTGTCCTTATTCTTTTTTCTTTGCATAGAAAGGTGACATGAATCATTGATATTTGTTGTGTTGAGAATTCGCAGGAAGCTGTGTCCCCAAAAGAAGTACTAGAAACCCCTTTCAGGACACTGCCTTGATCTGAACTGCCTTTCTACCCCTATTACTACATGGAACATCATTGCTAAGCTTATAATGCTTGCCTACATATGTGTTTTTTGTTCAATTTAACTTTTCCTTCCAGCTTAAATCCCCCCCCCCCCCCCCAACAAATGAGCATTGTATTCTTTCGCTTGGTTACAAACTCCCATTTGGACCAGATTGCCACCATAAAAATAGCCTAAAGTACATATTTGTGTCCAAAATATGAAATTTGTATTGTCTTGAACCTCTAAATGAGAGCGGCAATGCATTTTGACCATCTGCTGCAGTTAAAAGGCACCCATGACATTATATGCTAGATATTTCATTGGCGGCTGGTAAATAAATGGGCACCGATCGACAAGGCGCTTTCAAGATTTTACACTTTTATTGGTGTGAAATAACAAGTTATTGGAAGCTTATTGATTTCTACACTTCAAAGTATCTTTGATCTCTCATTTTGACTAATTAGTTTATTGTCTTGGATGAAATTGGATTGTTTTTGCTTTGAAATTGGCATTTTGGGATGATTAAAAAAAAACACACAAAAAAGACATTATCAAAATTGCTTAGAGTGAAAATATCTAACAAATTCATTCTTTCCCCACCACACATTAGCCACACTTGCATGTCTTTTTGGTTTGTTTTGGTATTTTATTGCAGATATTGAACACAACAGCTTTAAATCTTAAAGGGGCAGTTAAGCTTTAACAGGCCTAATATCGCCTTCTTCGGACTGAAAACACCCCGCGTGTGAAATATGATACAGAATGGCCAAATGGACAGCTAATCCAGCCAAACTTAATTATTGGTGCAATATGGATGGGATGATAATAATATGAAAGAAAACACATTTCAGTAAAATAAATTTCTCTTATAGGTTACAATACACTAAATACTTTTGGTGTTCAATGCTATACCCTCTAAAAACAAAATCTTCATTTATTGAAGACACAATTCTCTGTACGGGCACTTGCCATGACTTATTTTTGAATATTTCTGTGTTCATGTGGTAGGGAAAACATTGTTGTATACTACAAATTCCCTGTTTTGCTTTTAGGTTGGAGACTACATAAGACTTTGACAGTTGGCGGGAAACCATCATCAACTGGAGAGATGCCGGTAAAAAGATTGCAATAAAACAGTGACCGCTGAATTCGCATTGAGTTCTTTCTTACATATTGGATGACCTATGTTTTTATATTGTTTAAATCATTGCGGCTTGGAATTGCTCTGTAAGAAAAGGTATGGTTATGGGGGGTGTCTACGCGCAAAAGTTTGACTTTATTTTTTTGTTAAAGTTATTGCTTTTACATTGAATTTGTGCAGGAATCTTTGGTATGTTGTGACCTAAACTAACTTATGATAAAAGGAAATATCATCTGCACAGTGCAAATATGACTGGGAAAGCAGATTTTTGGTCATTCTTAGCAAAAGGGAAGAAATAAGTGCATTAAATGCATTGAATTCAGATTATTTGACCTGCGAATAGGTGTTTTTCAAGTTGACCCCCCACCCTTATATAGTGGAATAGGGCTAATAATTGCTTTTCCGCTACTAAATTCCAACCGCATATTGGTTGACCGTGTCGCGTTAATGTGTTACATGAAGTTAGAATTCAACGCCAGGGACTCCGTGATCGAGTACGCAACTAAACTTTTGCGAAAAGCATGAACATTCAAACAGAGCCCCCATTTCACCGACATGGAATGGCAGGCATGTTTACAGTATGGACAGTGCAGCAGATGCTTAACTGAGCCAGCCCTTCATATTAGTACAATCATGAATTGAGCAAGATTTTATCACTTCATATTATTCATAAAAGTACACTTAAAATACATAAATGCTGTTTTTGTTTCATTTTTTTATCTTTTCTATTGGGTATTTTACTTTTTCAGGAAGAGGAATGTCTGCGACTAAGTCAAGGGCCACTGGATAAGGGTTGTTGATGGCAAAAACAGGTAATAATATCATTTTGTTATCATGTAACACAAGCA
>NC_068368.1:19882128-19899892 GCF_020536995.1 Dreissena polymorpha | reverse complement strand
CCCCTTCGAAGAAGAGGGGGTATATTGCTTTGCTCATGTCGGTCGGTCGGTCCGTCCACCAGGTGGTTGTCAGACGATAACTCAAGAACACTTTGGGCCTAGGGATCATGAAACTTCATAGGTACATGATCATGACTTGCGATGACCCCTATTGATTTTTGAGGCCACTGGGTCAAGGTCACGGTGACCCGAAATAGTAAAATGGTTTCCGGATGATAACTCAAGAACGCATACGCCTAGGATCATGAAACTTCATGGGTAGGTTGATCATGACACACAGATGACCCCTTTTGATTTTGAGGTCACTTGATTCAAAGGTCAAGGTCACGGTGACCCGAAATAGTAAATGGTTTCCAGATGATAACTCAAGACGGATACGCCTAGGATCATGAAACTTCATGGGTAGATTGATCATGACTCGCAGATGAACCCCTATTGATTTTGAGGTCAAAGGTCAAGGTCACGGGACCCGAAATAGTAAAATGATTTTCGGATGATAAATCAAGAACGCTTATGCCTAGGATCATGAAACTTCATAGGTACATTGATCATGACTTGCAGATGACCCCTATTGATTTTCAGGTCACTAGGTCAAAGGTCAAGGTCACAGTGACAAAAAACGTATTCACACAATGGCTGCCAGTACAACGGACAGCCCATATGGGGGGGGGGCATGCATGTTTTACAAACAGCCCTTGTTTTTTATGGATAACTTTATTTTACAAAATACTTTTTGATTATTGAGTATTTGTACTTAAAAATATTTCATTCGAGTCCTGTTTCAATAAAGTTGATACTTTTAACTCCGTAGTAAACATAGATTTGAATGAACTTTCTTTTGGATGGTTAGTTATCTGGTGATGCCAATGTAAAACGCCATGTTTTTTTTCAGTAGTAACATCGCGGACAAATATCTTTAATATAAAGTGATCAGATTCTTTAAAGTAAAAAGTTATTAAGAACACAGCAGCAGAGATCAATTACGTATGTAGCATGATCGCAGCAGAGAGCACTTAAGTAACACCAATTAAGTATGTAGCATCATGACAGCAGAGATCTATTAAGTAATTCTAATTGAGTCTGTAGCATCGTCGCAGCAGAGATATATTATGTTACACCAATTACAGTATGAAGCATCATCACAGCAGAGATCTATTAAGTATAACCAGTTAAGTATGTAGCATCACGGCAGCAGAGATCTATTAAGTAATACCAATTGAGTCTGTAGCATCGTCGCAGCAGAGATTATTACCACTTACAGTATGTAGCATCATCACAGCAGAGACCTATTAAGTAACCCCAATTAAGTATGTAGTAACATAGAAGCAGAGATCAATTCAAGTACCGCCAATTACAGCTGTGGCATCATCACAGCAGAGATCTACTAATTAACACCAATTAAGTCTGTGGCATGATCACAGTAGAGATCGATTAAGTAACACCAATTACAGCTGTAGTATCATCATTGCAGATATCTATTAAGTAACACCAATTACAGTATGTAGCGTCATCGCAGCCTGTTTAGTAACACCAATTAAGTCTGTAGCATCATCGCAGCAGCGATCAATTAAGTATGGGAGAGTCCACTAGGCATAAATGGGTTAATATTTGTGTTTTACGGTCCGATTAAAGCTGATATCAACGGTAGTTTTTGTAGTTCTAGTGAACGTTATAACCACGTGTGTTTCACGGAGAACGTATTTTGTTTTGAGAAAATTATCCGATACAGAAGTATACACACGTGTCGTGTCGATTTAATCCATAGGATTTTCACCTCAAACGTCATTGCAGACAGAAAATGTAGTCCTGTGTAATGCTTTCGGCATATTTGTTTCAGTTGAAAACAACAAAATTTACGGGCTTAAAGCGGCCTTTTCACAGATTTTGGCATGTTTTGAAGTTTGTTATTAAATGCATTATATTGATAAATGTTCACATTGGGTCTAAAAATCTCCAGTAAAAAAAAGCAAGAATACAAATAAAGAATTTAAAAAAAAGTAACCCTCAACCACTGACCCCCCTGGAGCCATGGAGCAAAATTCTACCGCTCTATCCACTAGACCATCCGCTCTCATGGCATGTTCAGCGTATTTTTCACGTTATATATGCAATCATAGTATCAACAAATACAACGACAACAACAGAATTCTCCGAATTTTTCAATCGTTTCGCGTTGCAACGCTTTATGATTTTCAGGCTTTTAAATCGTCAAAAGATGCTAATAATGGATATTTTAGAGCATGTTAAATGTTTAGTATTACTTTTTCCTCACAAATATCATAACTTCAAGGAAAATTTGCGAATCTGAAACATTTTTTTTCAATTTTGTCAATTTACCAAAGCGTGAAAAGGCCCCTTAACACTAACCTAATTGTTTTTTATTCGAGTTAGAATGATGATCATCTATGAATGAACAAATATTTTACCATTTTATGGTAGGAGTTTTATTTCGCTTAGTGCAATATAATGTATACATTTGTGTTTTTCTTAGGCTATAACAAGTATTTTTTAAATATTCATTTAAACAATCTTTGAACAAGTCCCTTTAACTGTCAATTCTATATTATGATTAAAAATTATAGACGTTCGGGATTTCTTTTTCTAATTGCGCAATGAAAAACTTCGTACAAAGAGCTCATGAAAAGAGAGTAACTAAACATGTATTGACCAACAATGGCCAATCGGTCAGATTACCATTAAACAGTATTTGACACCAGCGTTAACGAATGCAAATCCAATAGTTAAGCTGGATCGATATAAAATTTATTGAATGCTTGCCGAAGTGCCGGGTGTCATTTTGTGTTAAAGATCTCTTTAAATATAATGTCGTGTTTACCACTTTTCATAAAGATAACGCAATTAAAATTTTTAAACTGGAAAATGTTTGAACTAAAGTTGTCGACTGTATGATTTGTACCGTCTATTGCGGTTCAGGATAATTTAAAATACAGGTTTTTCCCAGTAACGGATAAGGATAACAGTTTAAAAATGGATGACAACGCAGACACGAAACAGTCCATGGAAGTGGACGATATTGATGAAACAGCCACCGATGAAACTACAAACAACAAAGATGAACATAATGAAGAGGGCGAACATTGCCCACCGACGTGTCTCAAAAATGTGGATATGAAAAGGCGAATGACGCACCCTACATAAATAACGACCACTCGTTTTTGCGAGACAAGGTTTATAGCGCTCCTTAAGCTATTTGTCCTGCGTGCGGTGATGATCCTAAACAGCGTGCTGGCCGCATGGCGCGTCGTGGTCTCGCGAGGGGACGACTACTTTGGGCGCTCACCGCTGGGGAAACGCGTTCTGGGCCTGTCGAAATATTGTCTCCATTAAAGCAATTGAACGCCAGAAACAGAGCAGGTATCGTATTTAAACATCATATGTGAAACATATTACACAGTTGCTTGCTCATCTAAGACTCGTGTTCTCGTATATATTGAATGGAATTAGTTTCGCAATATTGCCTCGATTGCCACTTGACCTGCGTTCGTTTGTATCTCGTCATATCCGTGTCTAAAGTTACATATATATTTCTTTTTTTCGCATAGCTGGTCGACGCTGGGGTATGATGAAATTTAAATTAAATGAACTAGTGTATATAGATGGAGATTTTACTTTTAAAACTAAGATTGCCCTCTAACTGATACTATTTTAATATTTACTAAGGAGCAATATCACTATAGACAACTATAGTTTCGTTTTTCGTATAGGTGGTCAACAAGGGAAAAGAACTATTATTAACACTAATACATTACTTAACTACAAGTAAGCGCCAACTCATTTCGACATATGATTTTCATTAACAAACAGCTTTAAAGTTATCAGCATTTCTATCCGATAAGTATAAATTTCATTTAACTACGAATAAAAAATAACATTCAAATATAAAGTTGGATTATGCGGTTATATATGCCCATCATACGAATTCATATTCATGTATTTTTTCCTTTGTAAAAAAGACTCAAAGGTTTTTTAAATGCACAAAATAACGAGTAATATCTTCCATATGAAGATTGAAACAATAATTCTATTCACTAGTTCAACTTGTTGCAGAATAATACAATTAGTGCTGCAATTATTAAACTACGTTTGAAATTATGTTATAAGATTCTCACGGAAAACACATTAACATGTTTACTCGTTATATTGTAAATTGATCTTTCTTCGAAATGAGTATATTTTTTGTTTGTATTTACTTCATGCTGTTATTGTATACGAAATTGTAAATGACGATGAGCTTGTAATGCTTAAGTCTGAATAAACTATTCTGATTCTGATTCTGATTCTAAAAGTTAAAGAGAACGACCACGATCGTGCGTCGTGCGTGACAGATTGAACGACAACTAGAGTATGTTTGTATGACCCGTATAAATGCAGACTAACCATAAATCTCATCGGATTCTTACGTAATTATGGAATCAATAAAATTATTTTACACCTTATTCAATCAGTAGCTAGAAGTTCAAATGAAAGTTCCTAAATTCTCAAAGTAAACATGCACCTAAAGACGAACATAACTATAAGGCCTACGGATATTTTGAAACGTTCTTCTGCCCGATGAAGCGTTTAAAGAATGTACATAACATTGAGCCTATTAATCTTGTGAAAGTAACACAATAGTACAGTGATCAAAGCGATATTTCAGCGGTCGAGCCCCAGATAAAGGAAAACAGCATTAGCCACCAAAATATGTAGATTAAAAGCAATTAACAAGTCGGGGTGTTTTTGTTTGATTCGCTGCCCGCTCGTCGCGGTATTTACTAGTAAGTGATCGAGCCTTAGGTAAAGTAGAACAGATTAAGCAAAAAGAATAGGGTAGATAAAACCATAAACAACGCGGTGTGTTTTTTGCTTGTTCTCGCTGTCCGCTCAAATGTTCCCATGTTTCAGATGGCGCCCCAGTGTTTGTTTTGTACCTTCTGCTACTTCTTCCTGCTATATGGCTGCTGCAACTGCACCAGTATGACATCGCGCGGTCTGAGCAGCCGACTCAGAACACTACCGGCTCCGGGGCAGCACCCTGGTAAGACACCGAATTAAATTGAGCGTCGCTCTAGGAAAACGGGGTTTAATGCATGTGCGAAAAGTGGCGTCCTTCATGAGCATATGAAGTTCGAACAGACTCATCAGGGACGACACTTTCCGCATGTGTGGTATTTTCTTTTTAAAAGGAATTCTCTTATTTATTATCGAAAATCCAGTTAAGGCAGAAGAAAGTGCCGCTCCTGCGGATTGCACATGCTAATCTGGGTTTTCACACTTAACAATTTAACGTACATTCAATTCCGTTGTTTAAGAGCGAGGCTCAAATATAGAGTGAACATACCGGTAGTTTCCCGACATGTCTGCAGTGAACATACCGGTAGTTTTCCGACATGTCTGCAGTGAACATAACGGTAGTTTTCCGACATGTCTGCAGTGAACATACCGGTAGTTTTCCGACATGTCTGCAGTGAACATACCGGTTAGTTTTCCAATATGTCTACATTTTCAATTTCCAACATACATATATAAATATTACATGTCTGACAGGGTTTTAGTAAAATTGTCAACTTGAAGAAATACTCGCCTCGGTTGACAGTATTTTTCCGAAAGTTGACAAATTTACTGTCAACCAGTCAGGCATGTAATATTTATTTTTTACACCGAAAAAACTATTCAAACATGAACAATTTATATGAACCACGAACAATTGTAATATTCAACAAGACTATTGCCAAGCAATATATGTCCCCTACCGGCACCACCATTGTTAGAAATTCCACCATTGTCAGATTTTTTTTTGTGCCATAGCATTGACGTAGAAACAAAATGAAATGACATGCATAATCTCCATATTGCCATCTAGGCTATCAATGTTTCAAGTTTCATGAAAAAATATGAAGAAATTTTACAGTTATCGCAGGATCCAAAACAAAGTGTGACTCACTGACAGACAGACAGAGCGCAAACCATAAGTCCCCTCCGGTGAAACCGGTAGGGGACAATAATTGTATTTAATTTCAGCCATGATTGGCAGATTTGGTCGTCTGTTTACAACGGAAATGCAAAACTGCGTACTGCGCATGCGCGAATGGGTTAGTATATTTTTTATCATTCCGGACGTGACTGCTAAGGTAGCGGGCGACAGTATTTTTTTTAAGCAGGCGACAGTATTTTAAGGACAGTATTTTTCCCGCTGGGTCTGACAGTATTTCTATGTCACGATGGCCTATGGGAGTTTAGCATTGTGAATAAAAGTGAGGTATAATAATTTCAAATATACAATTGTCACTTAAAACGCGCCAAAACTATTATATCCAAATATCAAAGTTTCAATCCGAACGCGAAATAACTATCATAGAAAGACATGCAAGGGGCACATTGGTAATGACGTAACTACGGTATCCTAGTCAAGTGTATACATATCATAGTCAAATGTACAAATATCAAAGCGGACGTGACATAACTATGATAGTCCAATGTACAAATTTCACAACGACTGTTACGTAACTATCATGGTCAAATGTATAAAAGTGTGACATCGCACGTAAAGGATGACAAGAATCATTTCCAATATTTTCAGTTCATGTGTCCCGCTATAAGTGTATCTACTGAATATTATACGTTTCAAGTTAACATAAAACATGTTTTTCCTTTCCCGTGACTGCTTTCGAAGCCGAAGTCTTAAATACCACGTGATGTGTTTGCATTCTCCAGGACAACTTGCTGAATATCGAGGAGACCACGTGGATAGTCGTGATCCAGGAGACGCTTATCTACGTGCTGCTGTTCGGCCGCTGGCTCAACGACGACGTGGCCGGCAAGAATCTTTCGCAGCAACTCATCAACTTCCTGGCAAGCGCCTCCGACATCATGGAGCTGTACGCGCTATTCGACCTGCCCGACGTGCAGACGCACTTCACCAGCACTATTGCTGTGCTGGCCATCTGGTCGATGAGTTTCATCCAGTTTATTCCGGTTCTTACCAAAACCATACACCGTCAGAATGCAGTGGCCGACTCGTCTCCACCGTCCATCGAAGCGGGAGAAAACAAAAAATCAGCTCCAAGTTCGCGGAATTTCCATATAGCGGAAGTTGTCTTGACCTTCCTCTTCCAAGACGGGCCGTTCCTGGCAGTACGTCTGTTCATCATAATTAACTTCAACACAATATCGCATAGCTTGGTTTTCTTCGTGATCAAAAACGTCGTCACAATTATGTTGCTGATATACCGCCTCGCTGTGTTATTAAAGGCTAAGCCCGGAAAGAAACAACAGTAATGTAATATGAGACAACAATCGAGCCTCGTTGTAGGAAATCTGAGCGTAATGTTTGTGATAAAGTATTGTCCTATTTTAACATGTGCAGACCGCACAAGCTAATCAGGGACTCCATTTTCCGCATAAACTTGATTTTCGATTAGAAAAGACTACATAACAAAAATTCCATAAAAGTGAAAAGTGTCGTGCCAGATTAACACGTGCAGACATGATTTAAGCCCTGTTTTCCTAGAACGAGGCTCTGTTATATAACAGGGATGTGATCGACCCATCTCAAGCCCGGAAGGACTGATTGGCTTTCCAAAGTATGATCCCAAGTTCGAATCAAGATAATGGTTCACTTGTTTTGAAATAAATTTAGGGTCATCAACGTTGCCTTAGGTACATTTAAAGTGTTATTTCCTTTCTGCAGCATATAGTCTGATTTACTTATTGTCTGTTCTATGTTTTATGTTAAAACATTAATTATAATAGTATTTTATTTACTTTCGTTTTTAAATCAACTAACAATGTCTTGAAGTTTTGATGCTTAATTTACATCCTCAGTGAAGTGATGTTTTTTCTGTAAGCTATTCAAAATACAATACAACGAACTTTCTTTTTCCAAATGTTGATGCTGAAATGACCATAGCTTAGTTAGGTAGTTTCAAAGGCTAATGTTTGTTTAATTTCTTTACGGTATTGAACCATATATCATTTCAACTTTATGACTTAAGTAAAACCATGAGAACCACACAACGTTATTGATGATTGGTCGAATTTGTTTAAACAGTGAATGCTTGTTTTCTTTTGTTTGGTAAGCTGTTGAGATCCTATCTAAGAGTGAAAGCAATTTCTAAAGTGTGTGCGCATGCGTGGAAGTGAGAAGACGCGTTTTTAAAAGATTATAAAATATATGAAATTAGTGATTTATAAGATACATAAATAATGAAAATTGGAATATACTGGATAACAAATATTCCGGTAACACTTTACTCGGTTTATAGATTACGGAAAACATGAAAAATACATTAAAGTCAGCATAAACAAAACGATGGTCAGAAAACGTAGTTTGTATACGGATCGCCATTTGTAATTATTTAAGCATACCTACAGAATATTGGAAACATGACCGCGTCTTTGTAACACTGTTTTACTGCTTGTTAGTCCCCTACCGGTTTCACCGGAGGGGACTAATGGTTTTGTCTCCGTTCTGAATATTTTTTCATGAAACTTGAAACATAAATGATGGCAATATGGACATTATGCACGTCATTTCATTTTGTTCCTACGTCAAAAATTGTGGTTGATATGGCAACAGATAGACTGGAAATAGTGCTGATAATGGTGTTTTTTCTGGATCCTGCGATAACTTTAAAAGTTCTTCATATTTTTTCATGAAACTTGCAACATGTATAAACGGCAATATATTAAAGATATTCAGCGATATGATTATGGTATGTTAATAATATATTCTAAATGTGTTTTCAACAATACCACGAAACATATTATATTTGATAAATTTAACAAGAATTATTCCACCATACCGTATTGACTAATGTATAAAGCATTCATGAGCGCGATGATTCTCGATACTGTTAATAATCGAATCAAATGGCAATGCCCGACAAACCACTAAAACAGGTTTGTTCGAAGAACGCGCGTATAAATGTTTTAAAATATGTACGGATACTTCGAGTGTGGCCGGTTTGACTCATATATTTTAATTTCACTTCCATTCTTCTTTTGGTTTTCGGTTTTGTATCTATAGGTTAATGACCAGCAATATGTAATAATGTAAAATAAGCCGCGAAAACTCCGCGTAACATCCCGTAATGCATGTGATGCAGCTAAGAACTGCATAGAAAAAGACATTCGCTATCTTTGATCCCATTCATTGAACTCTTTGAACTCTTTACCTTTCATCAACTCCAACCACAATCAACGCCGTATATCTTTTTTTAAAGATATTTCTTGTTTCAGCTATACTGAGCAAAATTAAAATGTAAACACATGTTGAGAGATGTAAGATATATCCAAAGAAGCATAGTGATTGTGATTCAAGTGGCAGCGAATTAGACACCAGTATACAACAACAAAATGACAAACACATATTTAAACAAAAGAAAAAGAAAGGTTAAACACAAGAAATCATACAGAAGAAATTGAAATGGCCATGGCTGAAACAGACATAAAAAAGGATTAACAGCAACAAACGAAAAGATTACTAGCATTTGTTCAGGAAAAAAACTCAGCCCTTAAACAAGTCATTGTGGATACAATTACTCTTACGAAAGACGATATTTTAAAATCTGTAGAGCACAAAATTAATGTTATTGAAAGCAAAATTCCGAAAAAGAAAAAGAGAATGACACCCGGAAAAGTAAAATAAGCCAGATAGAAAATCAATTAGTGACAGCTTAAGAAGATGAAGCCCACAACATCATAAACTTGAAGGAGAACCTGCATGGTCAAATAAACGAGCTGGAACAATACGGGCGTAGAAACAACATACGCATCTCTGGTATCTCTGAAAGTCTAGAGAAAAACACAAATGAATCGGCTGAAACAACCACTAATAAGATTGTACGTATATTGAACGAAAAGATCCCAAGTATGAATCAGACATTGATATCGCCCACTGACTAGGAAGACCAAGAGTCGGTCATACGCGCCCCTGTTATAGTTAAATTCGTGTCTAGGCTGAAAGGAATACACTCATGTCAAACAGACGGCAATTTAAAGGGACCGTCATCTTCTTAAATGAGGATTTGACACAATCAACCAGAAAGTACTCATGGCAATAACGAGGACCATATCTGACCAAGAAGCTGTCTGGTCGTGGGACGGAAAAGTACACCATAATCTTCGCTGCACTATGGCTGATTAAAGCCAGCATAATTCATACACATATGTTGCAACCCCATTTCAAACGAACGCCAGATTTAAAACATATCATAATCATGTTTAAACATTGACAATAAAGTGAGTATAGTCAATAATAAACCTGTTAAGCCCCCGGGTCGATAGATCGGGGGTATACTGTTTTTGGCCTGTCTGTCTTTTCTTTCTTTCTTTCTGGAGGGAGGGAGGGAGGGAGGGAGGGAGGGAGGGCGGGAGGGAGGGGGGCGGGAGGGAGGGAGGGAGGGAGGGAGGGAGGGAGGGAGGGAGGGAGGGAAGGGAGGGAGGGAGGGAGGAGGGAGGGGGGAGGGAGTTTCTGGATTTCTTTCGGGAGTCTTTCTTTCTTCTTTCTTTCTTTCTTTCTTTCTTTCTTCTTTCTTCTTTTTCTTTCTTTCTTTCTTTCTTTCTATTCTTCTTTCTTTCTTTCTGTCTTTCTTCTGTCCCAAAACTTAACCTTACAGTAAAGTTTTGCAATAACTTTTGAAATATTGAACATAGCAACTTGATATTTGGCATGCATGTGTATCTCATGGAGCTGCACATTTTGAGTGGTGAAAGGTCAAGGTTATCCTTCAATGGCCAAAGGTAAAAAAGAGCAAAAGCGGCGCATTAGGGGGCATTGTGTTTTCTGACAAACACATCTCTTGTTAGAAAGTATAACATATCCCATAACGTTATACTAATATTGTTCACAAAAGCATTAGAATGGTATTGATGAATACAAATTGAAATTAAAACAAATATAGAATCTAACTCAACAGCCGTGTATAAACGTGCATGTGCGTTAATGTATACATAAAATGATTAGTGTAAAACACGTAGGCATGGCTATATATAATGGTTTATGTTAGAAATTTATTGTATGTATACAAATCAATCGTTCTATAAAATTGCGCCTAAATATACCATTGTAATTAGATGCACTACAACACAACAACAACAACATTTATTTCAGCAATAAAGCTTACAATAAAGATTCTAGCCTACAATAGTGAATACAAATATACTTCTGGTTCAGATGAATGTATTTAGTATTTGATAGAGGAGGAAGAAAACTATTAATCGTATTGAAATTGATTAATAGTCTGAAATCTGAAAATGTCAGTGATTATCTATTAATTGATTGGATGTTAAACCTGTAATGTATGTATGATTCTGACATATTAAAAAAGCTTAAAGATTTAATCAACAATTTTAACAAAGTAAGAGATAGTGTGATAAAGTTCTCGTAGAATAATGTATGCGTGAAACAAATAATGTACATGCTCTTTTTATACGCCCGCTTTAAAAAACGGGACGTGTTATAGTTTCATCTTGGCGGCGGGCGGGCGGGCGGGCGAGCGGGCTATCGGGCGGCGTCCACAGCAGTTTCCGCTCTCTAATTCAAACAGTTTTCATCCGATTTTCACCAAACTTAGTCAGAAATTTTATCTAAACAATATCTAGGTCAAGTTCGAATGTGGGTTATGCCGGGTCGAAAACTAGGTCACAGGGTCACTAAGTGCATGTCAAGCATTTAGCATGGTTTCCGCTCTCTAATTAAAGTAGTTTTTATCCGATCTTCACCAAACTTGGTCAGAAGTTGTATCTGGACAGTATCTAGGTCGAGTTCGAATATGGGTCATGCCGGGTCAAAAACTAGGTCACGGGGTCACTTAGTGCATTTCAAGCATTTAGCATGGTGTCCGCTCTCTAATTGAAGTAGTTTTCATCCGATCTTCACCAAATTTGGTCAGAAGTTGTGTCTAGATGATATGTAGGTCAAGTTCAAATATGGGTCATGGTAAAGTTATCAATTTGTCCAAAACCTTCAAACGTTCGTATCTTGTGACAGTTTGGCACTCTTGTTAATATATATATGACAGACAAAAACACGTTAATATGAATCATAACATGTATACTTTAGACAGACATAAGTATTCATATACAAATTTTTTTATTTAATAATAAACAAGGTATATATAACAGTAGGTATATGAAAAAATCGATAGTGTGTGATGAGTGAATTCATTGATCGATTCATCACTTACAAGTTCTTCCCTTAAATTGTTTGCGTGATATATATATTTTGCTATGTTTATCAGTTCATTTTATTGTTTGTGGACATAAGGATTTTACATTTTGTTATCGTTGGCCATCTGCAATAGTATGGTTTTAAGTATTTTCTTCTTAGGTGAGAGTATAAGGGACACGTTAGGATAAAATGATATTCATTTGAATTAAATGTGAATTACAGATTTTGCGTTTTCTGTCTTCTCTATTTATATAATAATAAAGCCCTTGTTCAATTTCCAGTTTGTGTTAATATAGTCCGATTCTACTTAATGCTATTCTATATTTACTTTGTTTTATGGTTTTTAGGTATGGTTCGAATTTAAAATTACTTTTGAATGTAAAATACGCGCTAAGCCTTCCAGATTGATTAATATTACTTTGCCAGTTCTGTTTGAATTGATTTAATATCATGAGTTTGATGGTATCTAGTAATGGTTTAGCAATGCTTTGGTTTATCCATAACTCCGCAAGGCCCATATGTTCCAACATTTCTTTTATTTGTGATGCCCAGTTATTTTTATTGAAATTGACTCCATTTTCTGCGTCAATTTTCAGCATGAGACAAACCTTTTTTATTATATTATTTTCCTATAAGCTAATTGTTTTTATCCAGTATCGAAAAAAATATTTTTTCGGTGTTCATTCATAGGTATTCTTCCAAATTCGCCATACATACCCATTATATTAGTTGATGATTTTACGCATAGTAATTTTGCTTAAAAATTTCGAATAGTAATTTTCTTTAAAATTTCGAATGGATTTGCTCAATGTTTTTTGCTTTATGTTGACCCCATACCTCAGCTGAGTAGTTTCAAATTGGACTTATTAATACGTCAAATAATTTTACTTTTTCTTGTGTTTAAAATTCATACTGATTAAAAACGGAAAAAAAGTTTATGCAATGCCCTTAACGCCTGTTCTGATATGCACTTCTGAGTTCTGTTCCAGTTTCCGTTTTTGAAAAATAAACTCCTAAATATTTAAAGGATGGGGCTATTTCAAGTTTTTCGCCATATAGGAATATGCCAATATTTGCGTGCCTTGTACTTTTTTCAAATATCATAATTTTTGTTTTTGCTGTATTTATCTTCAATTTTCATGTGTTACAGTATACCTCGATATCGTTTAGCATGGATTGTAAAGCGGTGGGTGATGTTGCAAATAAAACCTGATCATCCGCGTAAAGTATTAAAAATAGTTTAAGTTCATTGATTGAAAATATATCGTTAATATTCGAGTTCATATTATCTAAAATATCGTTTACGAATACCATAACCAAAAAGGATGATCCACAGTCGCCCTGCTTTACTCCTTGGTAAGAGTATATGATGTCCGATATCGTGTTTTTATTTTGTATTGCTGATTTGACAATGGAATACATCGCTTTAATAGCGTTAATCATTTTGGTGCTTATGTTATGTGAGACAAGTTTTTGCCATAAGAATGGAAGATTTATTTTATCATTACATTTTTCATAATCTATGAATGCGCTGTACACTTTTTGTCCACTGTGAATTAATTTTGATATGATTGCCTGTACTAAGAAAATGCAATCAGTAGTGCTTTTACCTTTTTGATACCCAAACTGAGTTTTTATTACTGTTTCATTCTTTTCTGTCCATATTGAGAGACGATTGAAAAGAATTTGTGAATATATTTTAGCTAGTATATTATTTAGTGTTATTCCTCTGTAATTTTTTGCTAGGTAAGGATCACCCCCTTTAAATATTGGTATAACGTAGCCCAATCCCCCGCATTCAGGGTATATAGCGTTGTGAAATTGGTTGTTATATAGTGTGTGTAGGTAAGGTGATATGATATCAAACGCACTTTTTATGAATTCTGTTGATATTTCATCAGGTCCACATGCTTTATTATTATTTTGTTTAAAAACTGCCTTCTGTATTTCGTTTACTGTTATTTCGCAATCTAAATGTTGATCGTTTATTGCATAGTTTTCAGTATTTTCATAATCAGTGTGTTCATTTGAAGTTTGGGTTTCTCCTAGAATGGAATTGAAGTGTTCAAATAGCTGATTAGTTTGAAAATTGTTTAATTGTTTATTTTTTTATTATAGTGTTTTTAGACAGATTTCCAAAATTCTATAGGTTGTGATTTTGCGATATTTTCAAATTTGGAACCTTGGTATATTTTGTATTTATTTTTTGCAGACTTTCTTATTTTGTTATAAACGGTTCTCTGTTTTGAAAAATATACTATGTTTTCATTTGATTTATTGCGGTTGAAGGCGTTTCGTGCATTTTTTAATTTGTGTTTTGCTTTGTGACAGTCTTTGTTAAACCACGGGGGTTTTGCTTGCGGATTAGCGCTGGACTGCGTAAGAAAGTTTTACTGAAAACCCGTGTTGCTTGTTTATGGATCTTTTACACCCATTATTGCTGCTTCTTCCTGTATGTGCCCGATGATGATCGGAAATATTAACTTCATGACGCTATACATGTATTCTAAAATCTTTTTCAATAAAGAAGGAATGTAGTTGATACTTGTTCGTAGTTTCATTTTATCGTTCCTCAAAAAGTTGTAACTCTGTTGCTCTGGTATCTTGCCTACTATTGAGTAATTTAGTGGTAATTAAATTGAAAGCGTTTTAGTTCCCTTGCATTATTGTTTAATTGAGTTACAATGCTATGAGGTTAAATTTTATTTACACGTAAATGTATCATGACTATTGCTGGGCCAAGTGTGAGGTTGAGCGCTCTATAACCGGTTTTAAACCCCCAATGCTTTGCACTGACCGTTCCAAGGCGGTGACCCCAGCTTTATTCTTATATGTGTTTATGTTGTTTTGTATTGTGCTGATTTGTGCTGTTTTGTCATGTTTGGGCAATTGGCCACTTGCCTTAAATAAAGGACCAACTAATTGATTATAATAAGAATTCAATACTGCTCCAGCAGCTGGAGTTTCACTTCTTTATATGAAGGTTGCGAGCAGTTTTACCTGATCTGTTGCATTGCTGCTATTAAAATCCGTTAGTTTATTTATATTATTGATTAATGATTCACGAAATACATGCGCCAATTCTTGGTTAAATATCAATTTAGTTTCTGTGTGATTTTCTGTATTGCAATGTTTATTATTCATTTTGTATTCATTTAATTTGAATGAAAAATGTCAGTGGCGTAGCCAGACCCAAATTTTAGCCGAGGCAGTATCTTAGGTCATTCTAGAGGGGTCCGGGGGCTTGCCCCCCCCCCCCCCTCTACCCCGTATTTTATTTATACCTGGAACGTCTATGGCGCGTTTTAAAGGCCATTTAAAACTACATTTTATACCTAAATTATCGGAATCGGGGACGCTACATATGACCGTTAAGTATCAATAAAGTTAACAAAAAAATCTGCTACAAGTTTAAATACATTAAATCATACTCGTTTTCAATCATAAGCACATATAACAAGAATATGTGTTTGTCAGAAATACTATGTCCCCTTCTGCGCCACTACGAAACTATATATTTAACCTTTGAATTTCAATGATGTTTAATTCACCAATCATGATAACTTAAGTTTCAATTTAAAATATGTGTATAATCAAAAGTTTAACATAACTAGATCTTAATACATTTAACTTTTAAAAAACAATACTATTTTACTTTTTCTTTTAGTTCATTACAATGGTATAAACAAAAACAAAAATATTGGCGGTATACGATCGCATTATTCATGGTAAAGATTATTAAAAACGATGGAATAAATCTCTAACAATTAATGGAAATAGGTTTAATAATATATTGCTCGTGAATTCTCGAAAGAAATGGAGAGATAATTGGGAATCGTCAGGACCGTTAACAATCATCTTTCTTCTGCTATTTTAAACATAGGACACAATTGACATCAGTGTTAGTTAAAACGTTGAGTCATTGTTAAATCTATTACTGTAATTTCAAAAGTTTTCAGTTGAACAGTCTTTAAATAAGCCACTTTAATAATCTAGCACTGAGTACATTAAGCATGTGTACTTGGTATTGGTATTTCGCTGCAAGAAGAGTTTAAATGAATATACTTTTAATTTTTTTAGAAGATAAAACTCATAAGAACAAAACAAAGCTGATATGCTAATGTTGAGTCTAATAGAACATTTGCCAATACATGCACTGACTGTCGTTCGAGTTCTGTGTAGGTATATATAGGTATTTGATAGGTAGGTGTAAAGAATAAAAATCGCCGTGTTTAAGGTTTTGGTGCAAGACATCGGTTCATTACGTTTTCTTCTTTGCAGAAAACAAGACAATAAATTTAAACATAAACGTGGAACCACGTAAAATACTTCAATTATAAGTGTTATAGTTATTAAAGATAAATGTAAGCCACCTTTTCATAACGTGTACATCGTGTGACCTATAAATAATTAATTGGTACATCAACAAAGTCGCATTAAATGTGTTGCAGACGACTTTCATGTTCGAGTCGAACATAAAAATTGATTGCTATTGCAGTGATTCAATCATTTACTACAATGTTAATCAATCTGTTCTTTTGTTGACCATTAATATATCGGCTGTTTCATTGAAATGATGTGGGTTTTAATCATATAGTATGTGCTTATAATAGTATACTGTGTGTTTGTCATAGTATGTTGTGTATTTGTTTTGGTATGCTGTGTTTTTTTGATGATATGCTGTGTTTGTGATGATATTTTTTGTGTTTGTCATTTAAGAATACTTTATTGTCATCCAAGAATTGTATCATTTTCGAAGTGTATATCAGATTATTGCGTGGTCTTTTGTTTAGATCGACGTATTGGGTATTTAAGAAACTGTCTTCAATAAAAAAAGATTTTAATGCGTTCAATCCTTGTGTCTGTTTTACGAAATTATAACGTTCAATAATTTGGTATGTTAACTATTGAATAAGGTTTTAATTATAAATTATAATCATAAATTCACATTTTATATAATTTAACCCTGATTCATCCGTTTGACTATTCAGTTTTCAGAAAGAAGAGAGAAGAAATCAACAGAACAGGAAGAAAAACAACACCAAATGATCGTGTGCTTTGATTGCTGAAAAAGCATTGTCTTCATTTTGCATCAAACGCCAGTATTGCGATTTAATGCAATTGAAATAAAAGTAATATTGTATCGTGTTAAAAGCTTTTTCATTGTTGCGACGTGAAAAGGTTCTTTTGACAGAATGTTTAAGTACTTGTGGAATAAATGTACGTAATCAAGCCCACACACAAAAAATCATGGCCTGCACATAATTGCGGTTTTGGTATTTATAAAATAACATACGTGGTGTATACGTCCTTCGACAAAATATTATGCTTATCAATACAGAGTCACAAGTCTGAGTGCGATTTCAACTGTACAACAACCTTTTTAAAAACGTATTTTCTTTTCGTAAAAACTCGATGTAAGTTTTCTATATATCAATTTCAAGCGTTATATATATTATAAAATATGTGTAAATTTACAAATTTAAAATAAATGTTTTGAAATAAATAATTTGTGCACGATGCTTTATACTGATTATTATGAATAAATATGTTGTAACCAACTATGGAATTATCTTTTTTTAAATGAGGGTG
>NC_068368.1:19824628-19877128 GCF_020536995.1 Dreissena polymorpha | reverse complement strand
TTGAGGTATTTTGTTCTGGCAATTCTAAAGCAAACAATTAAACTTTCGAAACTCTGTCAGGATAGCAATTCTTGTTCTTATCAACTTCTTCGTCAACATGACCAAATAAAAACAAATACATGTAGTGATAAAAACATGGGACAACCGCCTGATAACGATCGATTCAACGCTTTGGGGGTTTAACCCGAGATTAAAGGGAATACCAGAACTCTCATTAACCATATAATGAATAATCCCAAACCAAATCGCGTGTCTAAACCGATCTCAATCAAATGCACCGGTAAAAACATAAAATTAAAACAGTGATGCCTAACCGTGACGAATAAATCGAATACTACGCACATGATTTTAGTGTTATAGGGTCGTTAATATCGAACATCTTTTTAAACGATTAGGGGTCATGTTTAAAAGTTATAAGTATGCAAAACAATATGATACCTCTAGTAAAGATATTCCACTATAAACTATAGTTTGCAGCACCTAATTTATTGAACAATTATGTCCGGCTAGGGCGGCGTACTTCTGCAATGTCATTCTGGCGTGTTGGTTTGATTTAAGGTCGTCAACACGCCCGAACGACACAAAGGGCGACACATAATCATATTGAATGATTGTGTCGCCCTTTTAAGTACATTTGACGTTTTCATTTGCTGGCGTGTTGGGGACCTTCTGCAAAAACACTAACACGTCTTGACAATATAGTAGAAAGAAGGCGTCGTAAATGGCATATATTTGCGAATGAACATGTATTTTGTATGAAGCGAAAATGTAAACCATTATTTTAAATCAAAGTGAACACATGACCTGACTGAAAAAATATATTTCCCCATACTCACCCCATCCCCCCCAAAAAGATATCTGTATGAATTTGGATTAAAAATGTAAAAAAAATGATAATGTTCATATCAAACATGAGTTCATTTACATATTAGCAGTTTTATTTTTTATTTCTTTGCATTTAATTTAGTTAATGATTTCTTATCAAACACACATACCAGTAATATTCCTAGCCAAAATTATCTTTAAAAAAACTGGTACAAAACTAGACCTAAAAAGATGCTTGAAAAAGAAAAACACTCAATTAAACGATGCAATTAGTAGTACCGGACGTGAGTTTTTGTATTTTCACAGATTGACAAACATATTTTATACATTACAAAAAATAATCGAATAAACAAACATACTATTTGACGGAAGACGTTTAGATCCATGACATCTCTGTCCAACGGCGTCCACCAGCATCCATACGGTGCCGCCTGCCGGTTACATCCGGGCTGAATCCGGTGACGGCTGTGTGCTTCCACCAGCGTCGCGACACACACAAACAACAGACGTATGAGTATAGCCTTCGTTTTCAAAGAATAGAAGGTATCACAAACGTTTTAGAGTAAAAGTTCCGAATTACGAGAGACGTTAAAATGTTACAGACGTTAGCAAACGTTCTGAAAAAGAAAGAATGAATCTTATGACGACGTTCGGTTAAAACACGCAAGCAGAAAGGCAGGTATGTAGACAGACAAGCAGGCTGGTATACAGGCAGTCATTCAGGAGGTAAACATATGGGCAGACAGATAGGCAAGCAAGCATGCAGGAACAAAGGAAAGAAGGAATGCAGGCAGGCAGGCATGTAAACAGGCAAGCAGGCAGACTGGCGGACTGGCAGGATAGAAGGCGGCAAGGCTCGGAAAAAGACAGGCACACAGACAGGAAGATAATTTTACAGACAGGTAGACAGACAGACAGACATGAAGGTAAAGCTAGCGACAGACACAAAGGCAAACAATAAATCCACACAAGCAGACATACAGACATGTTTGGCACGCAATATGACACGCATGCAGACATGCAGGAATGCAGAGAGACCTGCATGAGGAAGGCAAACTGACATACATACTTTCAAGAAGGTAAGGCAGGCAGGCATGACGGCGGTAAGGCAGGCAGGGATTGCACATATATCAGATATGCGGACAGATATAGAGACGGTTTTACATTCCAGCAACAAATCATGCAAGTTGGTAGGCAGGCAGGTTGACAGGTAGACAGGTAGGACATAATGTAGGCAGACAGAAGACAGACATACAGAAAGATAGTTACGCGGTAAGGTATGCATGCAGGCATGGAATGCAGGTAAGCAGACGGAAACATAGGCATGCAAGCAGAGAAGGTTGGAACGCTTGCATAAGAGAGACAGGCATGTAAGTAAATAGACAGGTATGCATACTTGCAGGCCGTCATATAAGAATGCAGGAAATCAAGAATGTTGGTAGGAAGACAAGCAGGTAGGCCGACAGGCATGTAGGTGGTTATATAGGCAGACATATAGGTAGGCAGGCAGGTATTAGGCAGGCAGAAATTCAGAACGGCACAAAGGCTGGTAAGCATGCAGGTAGGTAGAAAGACAGGCATGTAGGTAAGCAGGCAGGCAGGCATGTAGGTTGATAGGTTTGTAGGTAATTGTGTATCATTGTCCGTTATGCACAAAACTTACTTCTATGAGCAGCAACAACTACACAAGAAAACACAACCGGTGCACCAGTCCTATATGTCTCCTTCGCAACTATTGTTATAATCAACCTCGCATATTGCTTTTGAATATGCAACAACTATGATAATCACATAAGACATTTGATAACACTTGTCATTTTGTCATTGATAACAATATAAATTCAGTTTGCCAAAACATATTTGAACAAATGTGTAAATATCTTTGAAACGATACAATTTAATTAGAATTATTCTATCAATTGTTTAACTAGTCAAAATAAGTCAACGTTTCCTGCTTTGGTCTTTATTTCCTGGTTGTCCTCTTTGAATGACATACAAGTGTTTTTCTAAATAATCAAACAATATAATTAGCATTTCATCACATATTCCTCTGTTACTCAGTGTTGGCTTTATATTTCATCTCGGCAACTCGGTAAATGTTTGTAATTATTGATTAGAAATGAATGGAACTCTTAACGACTTGCCAGTCTACTCTACCTTCAACAAGCGATTTAAAAATAAAGTAAATTTGACGATATCATGCTTTTCCGGCGGTTCTTAGAACGCTTCCTTGCCGAGATTTATTATTTACGTATTTTAATCGACATCTGTAAAGAATAAGATAGGATTCTGTCTGTCAATGTTAACTAAAAGGTCAGGGACCTATTATGTTCTTGACTTTTGTCTTTTAATTGTACAAGAAGCTATTTAGTAAATGAGGACATTTGAAGTGAAGATAGTGTTGAGATTTGTGACGTCTTCTTTGTCTAATACGCGGTTTGTTGTTCGTCTTTCTTACCACCTGAACCACCTGATTTGGGGTTTTCGTGTAAAAATAGTAAAACCGCCCTAAACCGCGGACGTTGTCGCATTGATTTTCCAAGGCGTTGACTCTCATTTTAATAAATAATTTAATGGAGAAGTTTAATATATTGTTTGTCTGGTAAGCAATTTGTCACCTTAAATATACAACTAGCTGATGACAATAAGAATTTTTCCTCTGATAATGTTTGTGGATTGTTTTATTTCAAATATTTCGAAAGTTGATTTCGCTGTTATCATTGAATGAACGTGATACAATTGCATCACACTTAGGCGTTACTGAAAGCACCTCCCTTCATTTCAGTCATTTTTTTTCAACAACATATTAGCTACCATGCGAATTGCTAATTTAATTATTTGCTTCATCATAATCTTCGTTTCCGTGAACCTTGCTCATCATAGATTGATTATGCTTGCAATAATCTTAATATCTTTTAAAAGAAGATCTA
Organism: Dreissena polymorpha; assembly: GCF_020536995.1. NCBI lineage: Eukaryota > Metazoa > Mollusca > Bivalvia > Myida > Dreissenidae > Dreissena > Dreissena polymorpha. Next base: position 19,873,373 of record NC_068368.1, on the reverse strand, counting down.
TGACAATCCTTTCTCTATTATACATTTAAATGATATGTTAAAGTGATATAATGCTCTTGTTTCACTGTTGAATTGAGCTGAACAGAATTAACAGGTAAAAAGATTGGTTAAAATGTGGTAACTGACCAATTATCTGCAACTCATCTTGGTACCAGTTGCTTATAAAAACTATATATTATATTCGATATTTACATGACTGTACAGTCTTCTACGCCAAGCGGAACTTTATTCTTATTAGGATCGGAGTTAGTGTTCGTGTGTCGTATGAATAGTCTATATGAACGAATCTGCACTAAAACTAAATTTAGATTCACATCGTACATGCATCATCAGTTGTCAAACCAAAGAACAAATGCATAAGTTTTTTTTTCTCTTTCCGGAATATTGTTTTAGTATGTTGATGCTGCATTAACAAATATAAGTGTATATGAAGTGAAAACTCCAAAAATAAACAACGGTTGCGAAAGACACCTATAAACATTGCATATACTGTAAGATGCGCATAATATCACTCTAAACTTTCTTACACAAATAGTTCAAATGCTTTTGAAAAATCAATAATTGTATGTTTTTTATCACGAAGAACTCAACCATATGGTTTCGTTTTTTGTAAATAGTAGAATGTGTGTCCTTTTTGCAATTGTAGTTGCCTTGGTCGTTCTGTTCAAAGAAGTTTATCATTATGCTAGAGATTTGACTTCGGTTAAGCCTTTCGACCAAAGGTATATTTATTACGTGTTTGTTTTTTCGTAAAATGCGGCTATTGACCGTGGCAATAAGCATCATTTTTTAAAATACACATTCCACGTTTATTCACCATTATACATGTTCTCTTAAATAATATTGAAAATATATGTTGCAATCAAATCAAATCCGTTATGTTTGTTTCGATTGTACAAACGCTGTTCGACCAAAGTACTCCATCACAAATAATTTTATTTATTCCGCTGTGTTGATTACAGCGTTCATAGGAATCACACGTTTGTCGTAATACAACTTTACATATTCAATCTTTTTTTCTTTAAGGGCTTTGAATGATATGTTTTTTTTCCAATAAATTATAATATTTCAATACGTTATATGGAATTGCATACATTTAAATCCGATAATTGTGCGCGTCCAGTAATCTTGCGCACTCCGCAGTTTGCGAATTTTGCAGACGACAAATGGTTTTCTTTAATGATGAAAGATGGAATTTCAATTTTTAAGAATAAACAGATTTAAAAGTTACGTATTCTATGCAAAATCAAGTTCGTAAACTCTGACCTTCTTACTATCAATTCGAAATGAATCACAAATTACGCGCAGTCTTTAGTGTTTTCATACTTTAAATTAAGAAATCATAACCCCAACGTGTAGTTTAGCATTCCACTGCATAATATCGGATCAGTTATGGTATTATTTGGCAATTGAAAATATATCGCATCAGACGACATTGAAATCATTGCCCGCCATTCTGTCAAACCACATTGGTATGATCTCCGTATGCGCAATGGCCTAGTTTTGATATTTTCTGTAAACTGTGGAAGCATGATCGGGATAAAATTAAACCTTTTATGCATTAACATTTTTTTCCACGCAAACAAGCAATCATTATATAGTTGTATTGTCTCTTTTGCTACAGTCAACAGAATGTCAACACCATCATCAACGAAACCGACGTACAGCTATTGAGCCATATTAAATTTGAATGGTTTTACAAACTGATTTTTTAAATAATTTTCTTGAATGTTTTTTGTCCCTTATTGGACACCATTTGTATACAATTTTGCCTTAATGAGGTCATTACACCAAGTGCGCAAGATTACCGGACACTGTGATAGTTTGAAAATAAGTTGAGTAATATTTTTTTGTGAAATCAAATCGGACAGTTCTTCAGTGAATGAATCAGATATTTTTGTGTTAATAAGCACATGAACTTCTTATTTTTATAATACATTTAGATATTATGGTGTCAAATTAAGTAAAATTACCGGACAGCATCGTATTTTACATAGTTAAAGGGCCTTTTAACGTTTTGGTAAATTGACAATATTAAAATAAATTGTCTCAGATTCGCAAATTTTGGTTGTAGTTATGATAATTATGAGAAACAGAAATACTGAACATTGACCATGCCCTAAAATATCCAAAACGAAATGATTGAATAATTTGGAAAGTTTTGTTGTTGCCGTAATATGTTGTGATACTTCGAGTATAAAATACATCTAACATTGTGTGAGTACTGATGGCCGAGTAGTCTGAACGATAGACTTTTACTCCATTTACTCTAGGGGTCAGTGATTCGAGCCCAGTTCAGGGTTACTTTTTACGTTATTTAATTTTATTTATGTTTTTAATAGGGCTTTTTAAATCCTATGTTTACATTTATCAGTATAAAGCATTAAATGGCAGACTTCAAAACATGCCAAAATCTCTGAAAAGGCCCTTTAAGAGTTAAAATCCCATAAACTGAAGCAGTACGTAGTTTTTGAGAAAACGTCGTTCTTCTGATGCTTCCCGAAGCAATCCTCGCGTTTGCTCGAAAATCTTCGGATATCGCGACGGGTAATTAACATGGAATATATTGTAGCACAAAAAATATAAAAAAACAAGCATTGTTTATCTCGTTAAATATATGTTATCATGCCACATCTACCTTTGAAAGTTTGTCTATATCTGTCATGAACATTGATTTTGTATTAGTTACCTTTATTTAACGAACTATTTGGAGAATTTGTCGTTGATTTTGAGTATTTGTGTTACGTAAGAAGGCGCAAAAGCAATATCACAAAGAAATGTGCCAAATGAATACTATAATGCCCTATGAACAGATTCTTCTCATTCTTCCCATTCCGTCGAAATCGAGAACATAACAAATCATTTGCCTATTTGTCATCGATAATTTGGCTGAAACGTGTATTTCCTAAAAAGCTACGCGCTTAATTTTTTATACACTCGAAAGGTTTAGCTTTAAAAGGGTTCATACAACTCTGCTTTGCACTGAACACGGCTTCAATTAACGGCGGTGATAAAGATATTTATTTAAACATGTCAATAGCTTTTTATTTCCTCACGTCTATTAACTTTTAGGGATCATAAAATAACTTTCGTTTGTAAAACTTCCTTTATTTTATGCATAGAGTATTGCTATTTGTGACAACAAGATTATGTTATTATATCTTCCATATCCAATTTTGGTTGACTTACATATTTATTATTTTAGTAGTAGAAGTAGTAGTAGTAGTAATTGTTGTAGTAGGAGAAGTAGTAGAAGTAGGAGGAGGAGGAGTAACAGTAGCAGCATCAGCACCAGCAGCAGCAGTCTTATTAGTAGTAGTTGTTGTAGTCGTAGTAGTAGTAGTAGTAGTAGTAGTAGTAGTAGTAGTAGTAGTAGTAGTAGTAGTAGTAGTAGTTGTAGTAGTAGTAGTAGTGTTAGTGGTTGTGGTAGTGGTAGTGGTTGTGGATGATTATTATTATTATTCTATATTTACAACCCCTTCTACAACAACTTTATGTTTATTATTACGCGAATGTATCACGTAAATGTATCATATCTATCATCAGCATATCTTGGAAATAACCAGCCAGCGTCATATTTTTACATAAAAAAGAAAAGTCCAGAAGCATTTTCAGCTAAATCAGACACGTGATCACAAGATTGTCTTTTATTAACGCCATTGTCGAGTAACCAATAGGAAGGGTTCACACTTTAAAAAAGGTTGGTTCACCATTTTTTTCAATAAATGAAAAGCGTTTGGGTTTTAACCTTTTGAAAAGTATGCAAAACGTCACAATTAGCCCGAAATGAATCAGGAAACTGACATATAAATTTACATCCCATTAACACAATTCAAATACAGACGCGATAAAGAACTATACTAAAATTATTTTTTACTTATGCAACTTAACGTATACGTTTTCACTATAGCCGTCACTGGACAACAGAAATCAACTTCTTTAGAACATATAATCCGGGATGTTTTGTTAAACAATTTTTTGACACGATTTCCGAGTACGTTTGATTATATCTAATGCAGTTTTATCTTAATAAATCCAAACCAATTGTTTGCAGCTCAATGCCGGACGTACAAGAGAAAATGACTGGGATAACTTATCGCCAGTTATAAATGTGTAATACCTTGTGATTGTTGTTGAAATTTGCAGTTGACACACCGTACGACTACTGCATTAATTTTCAACAGTACAAAACTAATGAGCGTTTTGGTTTTTGAAATCAAACAATAAATAATTACCACGATTGCTGCAGGAATGAAGTGTTGGTTTCTTTGTTTATTCTTTGCGCGAAGGTAAGAGGAGTTTTTTGTTAAGTCGATTGCTACGAACATCAACGGACTTCTTCTTTTATTTGCAATGTATCAGAGGAAAGGCAATAGCAAATTATGTTTCCTTTTCAGACCAACAACCATTTACCATCTGCAATGGAATGTGGAGGCAAAGAGCGTTTAAGCGAGACATTATCTTCGTATAAAAACAAATCTGAGTGTCATGGTAAAAAGGTAAATATTTGGTAATTGTTCGTATTTGTTTAATAGTCCATAACTGGTCATAATTCGAAATTTTAATAAGTTTACACTATAAGCTGTTTGTTGAATTAGAACATGAATTATGAATTGAATTAACGACATTCGGCGTTGTTTATTTTCTTGTAGTGGTTTCAATGCGAGCACGCATAATTTTGCTATATGTTAAATTCATGTTTAGGGATACATATTTTGTGATGGCGAGTGTATTGACTGGGACGAGTGTTCACAGAATAAACTTGATCCGTGCGGTCACAGAGGCAAATGTATTAACCGTGACGGAGGTTACAGGTACATGTACTTCACACAAAAGACACATACATAAACTACTGCCTGAGCTAATAGACACACTACGTTTTGTATTTATAAATAGGCATTATTAAATGCCCGGGCATTATTAAATGCCCATCATACAATTTGGTTACGTCAATAAAGTTTTATTTCTATACATATTAGTATAAAAAAGATGTATTATATGTTCATATTAAATGTTCATTTTAAACATATACCTTTGTAAACAATATGCTATTTATGTGTATGCGTCTGTTTGTTTTGAAACATAAGTTGCGAGTGTTTGGAAGGTTGGAATGGAAAAGATGACCATTGCTTAAATAATGTGACGGACCATCCGACTTGTATGCCTGGATACCATGGATACCGCTGTCAAACATCAATGTGCGGAGATCACGCATATCCTGATACAGTGGAGCTCGAGGAGAAATATACGTAACGAATTTATTGACGAACTTGTTATGAGTATAAAGATGTAGCATATTTACTAATGAAACATCTTTGTATGAGAGTGAAACAAATCTAATTTTAAAACAATGATTATCGATAGGAAAGTGTTCAGTAAGAACGCAAACATAAATCTGAACATTAAGCGAGGTTAATTTTTAAATAGAAGGCTGGCATACGTAGTATTAGTCCGCAAGAGTGTCTTTATGATTGATACACACACATAATACTATTGTGCCTGTTGTTTTATAGGTGCGTATGTGAAGAGGGCTGGAAGCGCGTATCAGAAAGTGTTAACGCCACGTGTTTGAACTCAAACAGTATGGTAGTTTAATGACTCAACAAAATACACAAATACAAAAAAAACGAATGTTTTTTTTAACTATGGTTTGTCGCAGAAATTAATACGAAATCTTAAATTAGAAAAACCATAAATGCAAATAATGATGAAACGAGACTATATTTGCTACTCGACATGGTATATTTAAGTAAATTGTCATTTGTTCCAAACGTATGTCTTATTTATTGTATTCTTCCGTCTCATTTATGGGAAATCTTTACAGGGATCACTTGATTCAAACTGTTTACAAGTCTGTGATGAAATCAGAGTTAACAATAAATATGTATTATTGCTTTCAGTGAGACTTTGGCCATTTATATCACGATTCGTCTTAGAAAAAAAGTTTGCACTTTTAACGTTAGTTTATTTATAAATAGACTAATACCGTCGTTAACCACTTAGGTTCAAAACCATTTATGTCAATGTGCGGCTGTATTTAATTTCTTTTTCCGTGATTCAGGAAGCTATACATGCCTGTGCAACAACGAATGGTACGGATGCAACTGTGCCCAATATAACTGCACATATGGCGGCTGTTTCAATGGCGGAGTTTGTGTTAATGACAGCTGCAGTTGCCCTATGAATTGGGCAGGTGAAAACTGTTCTCTTCTGGTATCTTTGTCACCAGAGACCACAGTTCATGTTTCGTTATCAACGCCACAACACTCAGAAGAAACCCAAGGTATACTTAATTGTATTTCTTGATATAAATGTTGTTCAAGAAAATCAGTAAACTAAATCTGTAAAAGAGATTTTCTCAGAGTTTGACGGAATTATGGCTTGTCTACTTATAGTGTACATATTTAAAAAAGAAAAACCACCATATAAAAGCGCAAAAACACAAAAAAGTATCAAAATATTTGTTTTGTTTAAGATTACACTTTATTTAATACTGATAAGCACATACATAATTACAGCAGCAGAATGAATAAGTAAGATGTTGTGTGAAAACTTTTTGAATAATGATTGTAAAACTGCATATCGGCATTATATGTATTAAGTATCAAATGCATGCTTTAAATTTTCTGCTTCATAGTTGATGTTAAAGAAATAATTGAGACCTAACAATAAACAAGTTCGAATACAAGATATATATATATATATATATATATATATATATATATATATATATATATATATATATATATATATATATTCACACATAAGGCAAGTTACGGGGTCTCTGATTTAGAAATAGGTTATGGGGTTCCCACATAAAAAACCTGTATCTCCATACCCTTTTTTATCCGATATTAACACGAATTAAGGTATATAAGGGTACCTTATATATTGTTATTTATGAACACGCCATTTATTTAACGTCTTATACAAGGAATATATATAGCGAACTTATTTGCGAGGTATATACAATTTCAATTTCAGACGTGATTGTGGTTTTCGATTTAAGACCTTATTGTGAGATTTGATTGCATTACCTCCCCTACACCCCCCTCATAGTAATTAAAGGAGCCTAGAATGCGGGGTTGTATATAGACCCCGTTTTTTATATTGACCTCGTAAGTACAGTCTGAAAACTACCGAGACCGCGTAACTGGCACTATATATTGGTATATATATATATATATATATATATGTGAAATAATATTATGATTTTTTTTTCTAAAAATAGCCCAGGACATTCCTATAGGTGGTTTGATGAGCGATATTGTTAAGATATTTTTATCCGACAGATTCGATTACTTTTGCAAGTTAAACGTTTTTTTATATTTGTTTAAAAACACATTATTACATTTCGTTTCTTTTATACCTTAAGAATATGTACTGCAACCCGGTTCGAGCTACGTATTTATTTGTCTTAACATATTGTCTTTATTTAATAAGTTCTAAGGATTGAATGTATCAACTAACGGCTATTAATTGGAAACGTCAAACATTCCAGAAATGCAAAATTGGCCATCATAATTGAGAATTATTATATGCACAAAAATACATGGACATATATGTTTTAATTAAACAAGTATGTATATGTGGAATATAGCAGTTGAACCTAAAACTAAATGTACGTTTTCAGTGCAAGGCAACCATTGTTCGGCACCATTTCTTTGTTGTACACGACAATCAAACTTCGACACAATTCGTTGTGGCACATGACAACCAAACTTCGACATCAATCGTCGTGGCACACGACACCCAAACTTCGACACCAATCGACGTCTCACACGACAAGCTAATGTTGACGATAGTCTTTTCGACAGTAGCCGGTATCCTTCTCGTCGGCTTTGTCATGGCGGTATATTACCAACTAAAATTCAAGAAGAGAACCACACCTGCATTTGCATAATATGTGAAGTTCCTGTACATAAAACATTATGGGAGGTACCCTTAACGAAAACCGAAAAGTTCATATTCTGTGAGTTTTCCATTATCCTTATTAATATATCGCTTTGGTTGATATTCAAATATGTACATTTTTTTAGCTTGTTATTTAGTTACAAACATGATTTGCAATCTTCTTAAGAATATTACATTTTAGCATTATGAATAACGTAACAATTCCTTGCGGTTGTTATGAATGCTGTTTCGTATGTAAATCATCACGTTCTACATGGAATTTTTAAAATTCAACAACTTTCAACCAAAGTAAGGACACGAGAATAATTAACTTGTAAAGCAAAATGTCTTGGGTAAACGCTAACAAGAATCCGCCATGTGTACTGTAAACCACTTGTGTGGATGTATATTGCACTTGCTTATCTGTGATTACACTTGACGCAAGTGCATTAAGCCCAATTGTCAAAGACCGAGGCTCATACAATCATTGTTTTCTTGGATATACAGACCACAGAGATTAACATGTTTGTACAGTTTTCACGACAGCAGAATTCTCATTCTTTTTTATGTAAATGTAACCGTTTTATGAATAAAGTTTTACAAAATCAAATAACAGAGTGATCGTGAAGAAATATGGATCACCTGTAACAGAACTACAGTTTGGTCGCTTAACAAGATTGTGCAATTTCATTTCAAATACAATCTTCTGTGTGAAATACAGTAAACCGAGAGTTATTGTTCACTTTTAAAGAATAATCACATATTTTATATTTGAAAAATGTAATTGTTTTTTACACATGCATCTATTAAAATTAGCTTTTTCTTCTTTTTTTATCATAAATATGAATGAACACGTGTATTGTTTAACCTTTATAATTATTCATGATGATTTAATTGTCTTTTTTGTAAAATATTATTAACGTATAACTGGAAATGAAATTATAATATGCATCATGTTGGGTGAATATTCACTGGACGTTTTTTAATGATTAATTGTAATATTAAATATAAAAAAACGTTTAAATATTTGCTAGCCCCTGATAATTTCTTGTTCATAGATTTTCAAAACGTGAATAACAGACTAGCAAGATTTTTATGAATATCATGATGGTAAAAAACTCATTTGTAAAAGGATACGTTCTTAACTGTTCGTGTATTTTGAGACCGTTTTTAGATTTTAATAATATGTCATGCAAACTTTTTAAAGAGAAGAAAATCATCCGAGAATAGTATTTATCACAGACGATGGGGTATTTTAATTGAAATATAAATTTCCGCATTAATTTGCGGGTAGTTTACATTCGAGCACGCCTATAAAGTAATTTCTTAATATTGTATCCATGTTCTTTTTTTAAATTAAATAACATCATCCGCTTCATGCCATAACACAATGCATTCGTAATCTTTGTTATCCCACGCTAGTTCAAGGGACGATACAATTTGTTTGCATTGGTATTAAAGTTTTATCAATAAAAAATCACATACGGCTAAACATATGATTAGCGTTATTGTGGTTTTTATAGGAAATTTTATCGGAAACTAGATGGCAATTAGTTGATGTACATTTCCTATGGTTTAAGAGTGTTTGCTACTAGGAATAACATTAAATTATTTCGGCTATAAAAAACGCGCAGCTATGCCGTCAATGCAGATATAAATTCCAAAGTAAATTCATTGAATGTCATATTGACTCCCAGTCGTATTTTTGTTATGCTTTGTTTGACATAGTGTCAGTTGCTGGTTTATAGCTATCTGATTATGAAAAAATATGTGTATCGTTTGATCGATTTTTGGAATCGAACCAAGTTAGGATGGCTTTTGAATTCTCAAGGAAGAACTATTTATAAATCAAGACGGCAATTAGGGCTCTAAAGCGCTTATCTCAGTGCAAAGAACACCAAATAAAAAATGTGAGCAGGCGACCTACAGTTTTACCACCTTTAACCCATATTAAAACATCACCATAATATCGTCAGGATTCCTGAAATGTTTTATTCAGTTTTAGTCAAAAATCTGGTCACTTCGGTGGTTGTATACTTTTTTTACCAATTGATTTTTTTCCCGATCAACGCATATTTGAAATCGCGATGTAATTGGCAATTTCCTTATTATGATTAAGTTTCTTGCAGATGTAATCATCAATGTAGTTTCTATACTGGAAACCGTTTGGAAATGATGACATTGTTTTTCAATTCTCGTGTCGCATAATAAACTACGGACTAAATTGTATTAACTTAAACTTCTTTACCAAGTTACATTGAAGTTGAATTAAATGTTGCTTGAAGAGTGGTAAAATGTTTATCCAATATTCGATCTGGTGACGTCTTAGACGCATATAGCCCAGATTCAAAATAACTCTATAGTTGTCATGATAAACGTTTCGAACAAGTTTCATTAAGATTGAATCACTAATGTTGCTTCTAGAGCGGTAACACTTTGTTTTTGCATATTTGACAAGGTAGCCTAATTTGTGGACACTGTTAACTTCAATCACAATTAAATCTCCATATCTTGATGATAAACACTTTGATCGAATTTCATTAAGATGTTGTCAAACTTTACAACGTTTCATTTATTTACTCTTTTATAGGGCTTATAAATTGGTAAAAATGTTTTCAAAGATTTGACCAGGTGTCATTGTTTTAGATCCATTACATTTCACATACATTTTGTCAAGATACACATTCGAATTAAGTGTCATCAACATTGTCTCATTAAGTATACTTCTGGAGTATCAATTAAGGTTTTCAGAGAATTGACCAGATGAACTTATTGTTGTATGCACGTGACCCTAAGCCAAACTGTTCATAGAAATTGCACAGATAAACATTCTTACACATAATCGTCCATATTGAGTCATAAATGAGGCTTCTTTAATGAAAACTATTTGTTTCAAAGTTTTAACAGATGACCCTTTCTGAAGCCTCACAAATATGAGTTCTATAAGTGGCTTCTTTCGAGGTAATACGTTTGTCAGATTTGACTTGGTTTCCTAGTTCTCAGAAGCCTGTTACCAAGCTTCATACTTGGCTTATTTATTCTAATAATACATTGTGTATACATATCAATATAGTTTTATCAACATTGGGTCATACAGGTGGCTTCAACGGTGGTACAAGTAACGTGGATGGTGACTTCTGGAATTGGCACATTCTGCACTTTAAAAGGTTGGTCGGTATGTTTAGTCTGTATATTATAAAGGATTTCTACATCGCGGGATTAAAGTTAACATGCCATTGTTCATCCCAAGTATGTATTTGGTAAATGCATTATTGAATTAAAATTGCTGTTTGATCAAGTGAATTGTTCTGACTTGTATCATCATAGGAAAAGAGATCTTAACATGAGTGTATAATGGATATATATCATTGAGACTCACCTGCTTAGATGTCATCAAAATTGGATGCAGCGCTTGGAAGAACAACGTTTAGTTTTATGTCCGATATGTGGTAACATATCCATTTCAATAAAAAATTCAATCAGAGTGAAGTTAATATAATTAACAATTACATTTTTAACAGTGGAATTGATTGGGAAAAGTCAGACTGAGGGATCTGGTTTTAAAAAGTTTTCACGTAGAAAAGTAAATAAATGTTAAGTGGATAATGCCGAAAATCTTTTCTAGATAGTCAATAGAGATATGTGTCGATCATTTGAAATTAGTTTTGAGTAACCTTTTTCAAAGACTTCACATATATTTTAAATTAAGCATGTATCTGATATTGGACTAAACTATAATCAAAATAGTATAAATCTTAAGTCTTAAATTGGTAAATGTTTTCCTGTAAGATACTATTATAAATCTCACCAATACCTGTTGTTTGTGTTCAATTCCAAGTTATTTAAGACATCATTTACTTCATCTTTTAATGTACTGTTATAGAATAATAGGCTGAATAATATGTCCGAGTGAGTTATGGTTGTATGACACTCTTTGTTTCGAATCATCGACAGGAGCTTTCAAAACAAAATATTAATCAAGTTCGTCTCACTTTTATCTTCGATGAGAATATCAGTTCTCTCATGACTCGATGATGATATTGATTGATTTTACTTAGATAACACAAAAAAGAAAAATGTCCCACAATATCGTGAGTTACATTTCGCTAGTTTTAGGTTTTTGATAAGATGTTTTGTGTATTGCATTTTGGAGGTATCAGGGAAAAAACTTTGTAAAGTTCTGTGCCCTGTATCACAATTAAGAAGTAATCATCGATGTTTATCGTTGTTGCAAAAATGTGTTATTTTGAGTATTGTGGATAAAATGATATTTTTAATCTAGCAGCACTGCCCGCAATTTCGGAAAACATAAATGTTCTTTATAATCAGTTGGTTCATCAACAATCTGAGTTCCGTTGTATTGAATACATATTCCTGCAACTATACGTGCACATAGAGATGCCCGTTCATTCATCCTTAAATAATTTGATTTCTTTGCCTAAGATTTTATTCCTTGTGTGTGTGATTCTGTTTCGACGACCATAGACAATGCTATTCGTTGCAGGATACGCTACATACCTAATGTAACGGAAAACTTCATTGCAACGGCCGTCTCTTTATCAAAAGCAGTGTCTAAACATAGTATACATTGTGAACTGACCAGGCTCTGAGACTGAATCATCTCCATTAGTAAATCCCTTATATCACTTCAAATACGAGTAGTGTTTATGACTCCTGAGTTTTAAGGATTTTCAAACACAGATGCAGTTGGCACCGATAATGGTGTGGGCAGTGTTATTTCGAGTCGGCAGGCTTTTTGTTATAAGCCTATAGTACAGTGCGTTTTGTTGATTTGAATTTGCAGATTTTAATCATATATCTATATTTAGAATTATTTTTTTATGAAACTAACTTTTCTTGTTTTGTCTTTCTCATCCAAAGCATGATGATGATATTTCTACTTGAAGATCTGGTCAGGGACTTGTTAAAACATTTCCATGAATGCAAAATTGATTATTTTTTTACCATAAATGTTTAAGCATTTCGAATAGCAACATCTCGCAGAGAGGGGTATGTAACGGTATGTTGGAGGAATTATGTCGATGGGTCGTTTGGTTGGTTTGTCCACACAAATGTGTGTGTTTGTGGTTTAAGTTACATGTACTTCCAAATTTTATATGTGTTGGAAACTATACAGATTTCATCACTATAAAGTGTGAATAATGCTATGCACGTTTTTCATTTTAAGTTATCCACACATTATAAAGTTATTTGCCCGTTATCATACCTGAAAATGGTGCATTTCTTTTGTCAAGTTTGGTACAAAGCTATAGTTAAATATTTAAAGAATGACAACAAAATATTGCATTAAAACTAAAAACTTGGTCGAGATTCGAGCCCTAGGTGGTCTACATCTAACGTGCTACAACTTGATATAACAGGCGTTATGTGATTCAACGTTTTCTAATTTTTATTTAAGTATAGATTTAAAAGAACCGATGAACAAAATCTGTATAGCTTTTTTGCAGTCTAATTGACGATTTTTCATTACGGCAATAATAATAAATATGCTTTGCTAAGTCACGAATTTAATTTAGATTTTTTAAATTTACCTGTTTCTTTCTTTTTGGAATCTATGATATTTTTAATTGTCGTCTTCACAATTGGTGAACATGCTACTTGATTACTTCAATGGAACCACAATTTAATATGTAGGTTAATTAATTAGAATTATTATATTTGTGAGTTCAATATCTAGACACTCATTTTTACTGTTTAATGTTGTTACAGCCTTGTCATCTGGGCAGGATGTTTAATCCTTTTTGGACAGGCGAAGGTTTTGAAAGAATGAACACATTTTCACATCAAGCTAAATTTGGGTATACTATCGTGGAAATACTTCGTACATTCCAAAACAGCAATGCTTTACTTCAAATTGGAGTGGCTTTTACCATAATTACATCGAAGGGAAAAGTGCATGTAGTCTGATACACTTACAAAGGAGGAATAGTTGAATATGTTGCCAATACGAGTGTATGGTGCACTCCACTACCATAATCGCTTCTCGTTAAATAGATCGAGATCATGACTTTCTTGTAATGTATGTACTTGAATTTCTTTTATGTGCAAACAAAAAGTTTGTGGGCCTCTTGAGAAATTAGAGGGAGGAAAGAAAAAAAGCTACAAGATGATGTTGCGCCGTGATATCTAAAAAGACATAGTCCGCAGCTCGCATCAAAGCCATCATTTCAATTAAATGAATAAACGCAAATCTGATTAAATTCAATCAAAATTGCAGTTATATTGTATCGAAATAAAAAGCCTTTTCATAGATTCGAAGTGCAAATGTTCGTTTGAAATAATTGTGAAGTACTTATATGAGAAATGTTATGTAGCACAATAAAAAATGTACGTTATCAAGGCCACACAAAACAAACTATAGCCTCCATATAATTCAATATCTGTCTCTTTATCACAAAACATATTTGTATATGCCGTTCGAAAATAAATAAACTTATCAATAAAGATTAAACATTCAGATGAATAAAAATATGTTATAACCTTTAAAACCGTGATTTTATATTTGTAGAAAGGCGTTATTATTTTTATAGATATCAAACTCAAACGTAAAATGTATTAAAAACATTTCTAGATTTACAATAAACGATTTTGTTAAATTTAACTTAAATCAGGTTAAAAGGCACAAAGACGGGCTACATTTACACAAGCCATCACGCAAACTCGATGATATAGTTAATGTACCGTTACACAAATAATGCATGCATGGTATATGCATGGTATATGCATGGACAGCATGGTCATTTAAAACCTGCTGTACCATTCATTCAGGCCTCTATTATTCGTGGTCGGATAATGTCAAACAACGACTCATAATATCCAATTACCAACTGTATCACAGCTATAAATCAACATCGAGTAAACAGGCATACACGAATTAAATGTGAAATACAAACCGTATACGGATATAAAATAAAAGACTCACCTCTTGACTGTCCGAAATCCAGCTCATATAATGAAAACGATATTTTGTTTATGTCATGGTATCTTTTAGATGCATTCGATTATGATGCAAAACAAAACCGTTGGCCTGGTATGTTTGCAGAGTTGCTGATCCCTTGCAATAACTTCTTTTAAAATACTGTTAAACATTCCTACCATTTCCTTTAAATATGCTGTAATGTTAAATGAAATTGATAGGGAACAACCAATTGATGTAAGGTCTTGAGAAGAGGATATTGCCGCCTTAACAGGTCTTAATGGCGAGACGTAAGCTGCCGTCAAGTTAATTGTTATTAAATTCACAAATGCAGAAAAAGTTAAAAAGATACTGCCTGGCCGTATGGACCCAGTCCTTTCGATTCGACGAGCAGGAGAGAACTGTCACTTGAAACTATCCCCTGAAAACAATCACGACCAGAAAATTCATATTTAGGTGCAAAGACAACGAATTACATCCTTGAATAACGCCTGGACCGAATAGCTGTGAACGTGCATAAAAAGAAGGACAAAGAATTAAGGGGGTTTCAAGATAAGATTTTTTCCAACACGAGATTTCGACCAGTTTTCAAGATTCGTGATTTAACATGTAAATATTCTGCAAGAAAGTATGTGTACCGAAAAATAATATGACAATTAGCCAGACGCAGCGTTAAAAAATTAATGTGACTTATCTCACAATACTGTCAAATATGGTGATATCAAAATCAATATCTAATTGTTTTAATGAATGACATCTCATTTTGAAATAACCAGTATTGTTCGATAGGTAGAAGGTAGGGTAAACAGAGTCGAAAAAAACTTTGAACAATGCGGTTCGTATTGACTTTGTTAACTTCTGCGGTTATATTTACAATCGGTATGTTCTGATTATTTATTATTTTGTATTGTATGTGTTTTTTGCCGTTGATGCTGTTATTATTACTATACAAGGTATACCTAAATTGTGTTACAGTAAGCATAATTATATGGTTATAGTTACAAATAGATGTACTATAGCTTAAGATACGGCAAGTTGAAAGCACTTCTTAAACACCTATTCTTATGTTTGCAAATAGTACTACTACTAGTACTAATAATACTAGGTTTCTTTCTAGCTAAAGCCGGAGAGTTCTGTACCACTGATTTAGAGTGGCGATACTGCTACGATGGCTGCTGCAGTTCATACCTCGGCTTCTACTCCCTCTATAAGTACTGTTGCACTGACAGTTACATCAGCGGCGGCGCCGTCGTCGGTATCATCGTCGGCTGTATCTGTGCTGGCGGTGTACTGACGACGCTGATCTACTACTTCGTGTGTTACCGACCAAATCAGCGGGCTCGCGTGAAAAACCAGTCGGGCGCTCTCCCCGGTCAGGCCGGGAATCAACCAGTTTCGTACCCTGTACAGATCGGGACTGAAATTGCTTCTTACCCTGGCCAGAGCGGGACCACGAACTCAATATTCTACACAAATACAAGCAGCGTGCCGCCTCCTGGTAAGTGACGGATTTTTTATATTGATTTGTTTAATGGCATTTTTTTTTCTTAACAAAGACAGTAGAGAATTATTGAATTACTTGCCTTAAGTCTAGTGAAACAGTAACCGTTAGCTTTTTTCTACTTATATAAATAAAATAAACATTGTATATTATATCTCTAAAATTGCACACACGTATTTATAAATTGAAAAAAAACTATTTGAATCCCACAATCATTTCACAGATAGCTTACTACTTAGCATATTTTAATAAATATTAATGTTTTGATTGACTTTTCTTATACAACTACCTTTCTCGGAAACGATCATTGTCCCTACTTCCATATGTAAATAATGCAATGTCTTTTCCTTCAAATCAATTAAATAAATTTACTTTAAAATGACCCAGTAAATAACATAGTCTTAATATTGCCGCGAAATATTTGTTTAGATATATGGATCATTACATATTCAAATTCAGTAGGCATCGTACTTTTCAAAAACATTATAAGAAGTAATTCGACGAGTGAAAATATTTTTTTTTTATATATTAAGATATTACAACTAAACGCGTGTTTATTCTTTCAGCTTCATACTCGCAGAATAATCAGAATTACTCCGATCCCCTTCAGCGGACATACAAGGGCGTGTTCTAACGCCAGAGATGCAACCCGCCATAGCTATAGACACGTGACTTTTTATGATCTGTGTTGGGAGAATAAAGCGCAACCCAGTTAACATTTATAATGATGTCTTTTTAAATGATTTACCATTTTTAATGGGATAAAGTGGAGAGCCTTCTGATTTGTGAGAGTTTTCTATAGGTATCATGATCTTTTTAAACAAATAAGTATTTTTTCAGTAAAGTGCAACCGCGCGTTTGAACGGTTGTCGGATCAGTGTAGGGACTTCATATTACAAACGCGCGGTTGCATTTTATTTATTTTATTGTTGTTGCATATGCAAAGATTTAAAAGGATAAGCAACTCTTAACCACGCATGATTCAAGTTGTTTTAGTGCGTTAATACAAACACACACACATACACACACACGCACACGCACACGCTCACACATACATACTGAGGTCGTTTGTATTTTAATTGTATTGTATTAGTGTTACTGAATGTCATCGACGATTTCAATTTTTATGTTTTGTTATTCATTTGTTATTTGTTGTCAAAATTGTGTGAATGTATACCGTGTCTACGTGTGTGCCGATTTTAATTGTTATTCATGTATTAATATTATAGAGAATGCATGTTAAGGCTTAGTAAATATAAACAATACACATGTTTGTCAATATAATATCTCGCCATACTTCCATTGACTGATTTTTTAAATGTATGCCAAACTAAACACTGTTCAGCAATGATTGTTAAAAATTAGATAACGATGTCGAATCTGAACATTTTTCCGATAAACGTTCTTCAATACAACACCGTCAATAAAAAAAACATTTACCGACTAACGTGTTCTGAAACCAAACTCAAATTCATTTTTTATGGAAGATGTACATTTCAATGATAAAATAATTATGAATTGGTTTATAAATAAAACATTCGGTAATCGACTGTTATAAATGAAAACGGTTACATTGAATTATCGTTTAGCAATAATAATAAACATTAAATACTTAAAGTGTGTAGGTAAACTATTGACCATGATTTCGTCGGAATTTGATATTACATTATGCATATTGGTGTACAATTTACGATCTTGTTCTCGTTTTTGCACCTTTTCAGAGATTAACCCATGTACGCCTAGCGTCAAATAAAAGGCCTTGGCAAACAGCGTAGACCCAGATGAGACGCCACATGGTGCGGCGTCTCATCAGGGTCTGCGCTGTTTGCTTAAAGGAATTTCTGTAAGAAATATTTTAAATATAGAAATAAATATACTATACATCCCTAATTTTGGAAATAAATTGATCCAATTTAGAAGGATGGGAGAGTCCACTAGGCAAAAAATGGATTAATAATTACTATCAGTCTCATAACATTACAGGTATACATAAAAAACTACTATCTTCCATGGTGAAAAATTTAAGTTTAAATACATTTGATTGACGAAGACGTAGACAGATGAGTCAAATAACCGATTTAAATGCTTCTTGATAAGAAATAACTCTTTAAGATAACTACGAGTATGCCACATGTAGCGTGAAAGAGTTAATAACGTAACCAATACAGCGATTGACAAGTGGATAAGGGTTCATAGTAACATATTATTTATTTTTCGAATACACATTAATTACCCTATTTCAGCTGTACATTGACTTGTATTAAATAAAGTAAATTTTACCGATATTTATCAAACATTGGTAAACTACACGATCTAAATTACGTAACGACGCCATCGTGTCAACTACGCACCAGTTTTAACGCATCTTAATCGGTATTCACAAGTAATCAATTCGTAACTAAATTATCCGATAATTTGATCAGTATATCAAATTACTTCGAGATGTACAATTACTAACAAACATATTTGATATTGATAAATATCTCCGGATAAAACAATATGTTTTAAATTCCACCATGTTAATTGCATTTTGACCTATTTACATTTTATGACTGATTTTTTAAACCAACACATCTGTGTTGTTGTTTGTTTTTTATTAAAGGGATCTTTTCACGCTTTGGTAAATTGACAAAATTGAAAAAAGTTGTTTCAGATTCGCAAATTTTCGTTTAAGTTATGATATTTGTGAGGAAACAGCAATACTGAACATGGTCTAATATAGCCATTATATGCATCTTTTGACGATTTTAAAACCTAAAAATTATAAAGCGTTGCAACGCGAAACGATTGAATAATTTGGAGAGTTCTGTTTTTGTCGTTAAATTTTGTGAAACTACGAAGATTGCTTATATAATGTATAAAATACGTTCAGTATGTGTACACGGCGGAATAGCTCAGAAGGATAAAGCGTTTTTACTTCAGGACTCTGGCAGGACTCCAGGGGTCACTGGTTCGAAACCTTTTTTTAATTTTATTCTTGATTTTTTACTGGAGCTTTTACGATCCAATGTTTACATTTATCGATATATGGCATTTAATGAATAAGTTAAAAAATGCCAAAATCTGTGAAAAGGCCCCTTTAAGAGTGAATGTATATGTTATCATTACGATGTTATTTTATATATATATTAGCACATTATCATAAAGTGTTGTTCAAGAACCGATGACGAATTGTTGACATTTCGAAATAATTAACGTGCAGGCCAGGATGTTAACATTTGTATCCTATTACCAGATGAAAATCGATAGTATAACAACAATCGTATCAAATTGAGCTTTACACTATCGCTATTTTTAGATCAGATTTTGGGGTTTCCAAAAGTTGGAAAATCTGTTTATGTCAACAACGCTAAAACAAAATCGTCAAAAATGGATTATATGATAATTATAAAAGGAAAATAGGGATGAAATGATAGAAACAAGCCTCGCGCTACCATTGAATATCTGTCTCTTTATCACTTAAAATATTTGTTTATGCCGTTGAAAATAATTAAACTTATCAATAAAGATTAAACATTCTGATTATAAATAAAAATATGCTATAACCTTTAAACCCATGATTTTATATTTGTATAAACTCGTTAAATTTGTATTTATATCAAACTTAAAATGTATTCAAAACATGTCTTGATTTACAATAAACTATTTTGTTAAATTAAACTGAGGGCGTGTCATTGTAATCACTTTCAAAAAGCACAAAGACGGGCTGCATTTGCAAGCTTTACACAAGCCATCACGCAATCTCTGCGATATAGTTAATGAACCGTTACGCGAATAATGCATGCTTGGTATAAGTAATTTTAAACCTGTTTTACCATTCATTCAGGTCTTATTATTCGTGGTCAGATAATGTCAAACACCGAGTCATAATATCAAATTACAATCTGTATCACATTTATCAATCAACATCATGAAACAGGCATTAACGAATTAAATGTGAAATACAAACCGTATTCGAATATAAAATTAAAGGCTTACCTTTTGAGTATCCGAAAATCCAGCTTTTTTATGAACGATATTTTGTTATTGTTATGGTATCGTTTAGATGCATTCGATTTGCCCTGGTTTTTTTTGCAGAGTTGCTGATCCATTATGATTGCACTAACTTCTTTTAAAATACTGTTTGACATTCCTATAATTTCCTTTAAAAATGCTATATGGTTATATGTAATTGATAGAGAACAACCAATTGATGTAAGATCTTGATAAGAGGATATTGCCACCTTAACAGGCCTTAATCGTAAGACGTAAACTGCCGTTATTTAATTCACAAATGCAACAAAAGTCAGAAAGATACTACCTGACCGTGTGGACACAGTCCTTTCGATTCGACGAGCAGGAGAGAACTGTCACTTCTTCCACTGAAAACGTACACGACCAGAAGTTTAATATTAATGTGCAAAGACAACGAATTTTATCCTTTAATCAAGCCTTGACCGTATGGCCATGAACGTGCATACAAAGAAGGACAGAAACTGTACAGCGCATCACGGAAGCGTTTTTCAAAATAAGTGAATTTTTCGGCACGATACTGCGAATATTTCTTGTTTTTACATATGAATGTTCTGCACTTGTGTACCCAAAATAATTTAATTATAAGTCAGAACGGCCTTAAAAAATTAATGTGATTTATCTCACAATACCTTACGAGTCAAGTAAAATTGTTGTGTTATTTAATGTATGCATTGTTACAAACAAACACCTACTTTGTTATGTTCGCTATAGTGTAATATCTGTTGCTATTGCATCATTCCGATGTCTATTTCAGCATTAAATGCTTAAATCGTTTATGCAGCTGTTGTCAGCTTCTTAAAACTATTGTTCTCTAAACTGCAACGACTGTATCCGTGTTTGCTTTCTCCTTTTGATTGTCAGTCTAAACTGTTAGGTAGCGTGCCTACATGTGTTTACTGGTTAAGGTCAAATTTTGTGATATAAAAATCAATAACCAATTGTTTTAATGAATGGCATCGCATTTTAAAATAAGCAGCATTGTTTGAAACGTACAAGGTAGGATAAACAGAGTCGAAATAACATTTAAACAATGCGGTTCATATTGTCTGTTTTAACTTCAGCGGTTATATTCACAATCGGTGAATACGGCTGTCTTCAGCTTAATAACAAAGCCAATATGAATTCATCTAATTAACAACATTATAGTATAGACGCATACGATGAAAAGGATGTTTGTCAATCATATCATAAATAAAAGACAAGAGGGAATTATTACCTTAATAATTATTTTAAGTCTAGTCAAACTATAACCGTTATATCGTTTTATTGATATATATAGGATCTGGCACGAGTTGTCATATCATACCATATTTTATTAAACAAGTTCGTGAATTTTGTTAGTAAGCGAGCCTTTGGCGAGCAAATTAGCAAATTAAATAAATATTTACGCAAACATAATGATTAATCCCGAATGTTGTTTACATTTCGTGACGTCATTTGACGTTGCAACGTCATTTCAGCAAAATAACAAAATGCGATTGGTCAATAAACGAAAACTAAGCCAATGAAAACGCTTAAAAATGTTGTGTTACACATGTGTAATATAAAAAAAATGTAATGGTTGTATTACATGGGAAACAGAGTATAGCATGTGATAACAATTAAATAAAACATGAAAATAATACTTTTAAAATTCTGTACACACTAATTTACAAAATATTCAAACTTAATGTATCTTAGCAAAATGAAATTGTGTACATATATGTTCCTACTTAGGTTGTATTTATGTTTCCCTAATTTCATATTTAAATAGTAAAGTCTGTTTTCCACCAAAACACGAACCCCAAAAAAAATCATTTTCGAAATGACCCAGTTAATATAATTATATGAAAATTGCAGAAATATTTCATATTCTATCAAATATATGGAACATTACATTATTACAGGAGCAAAAATGCACGAGTTTTCAGGATGCAAAGGTGACAACTCGTGTTCATTATTGCAGCTTCGAATTCCATGAATAGCCAGACTTACTCCGATCCCCTTCAGCGGACATACAAGGGCGTTTTCTAACGTCAGAGATGCGATCCGCCTTAGCTACAGCCCACTGCGAGTTTGGTGTTTTTGTAAAGAAAGACGTTAAAATTGGTAACACGTGTTATCGATGTGTAATTTTGTTGTAAATGTAAAAAGATTACGAGAAAAGCAACTGTTAAACAATTACGCGAATCGTGGTTTTGTTTATATACACAAACCGCGGTCGTTTGAATGGACATTGTTTATATTTTGTTTTCCTGTGTGTCATCATCGATTTAATTTATAGTTTATAGTTTTAACATCGTATGTCATTTGTTGTCCTAAATGTAGGAATTTACCCCGTGTTTTTGAGAGAGAAAGTACCAATTTGAATGTTCATTTATGTATTAATTTTATGAAGAATCCATGTTAGAATGTTTTATAATGATAAACCTTTTTTGTCTAGCATAGTAAGTTTAATGCAAACAAGAAATATCTTTAAAAAAGATATACGGCGTTGATTGTGGTTGCAGTTAATAAAAGGTAAAGACTTCAATGAATGAGATCAAAGATAGCGAATGTCTTTTTCTGTGCAGTTCTTAGCTGCAGCAAACGCAGTACGGGATGATACGCGGAGTTTTCGCGGCTTATTTTACATTATTACATATTGCTGGTCATAAACGTATAGATACAAAACAGAAAACCAAAAGAAGAATGGAAGTGAAATTAAAACGTATGAGTCAACCGGCCACACGCGAAGTATCCGTATATATTTAAATATTTATACGCGCGTTCTTCGAACAAACCTGTTTTAGTGGTTTGTCTGGCGTTGCTATTTGATTCGATTTTTAACAGTATCGAGAATCATTGCGCTCATGCTTAATTCATTAGTCAATATGATGGCATAACTCTTGTTAAATTAATTAAAAATATTATTTATCATGGTATTGTTGTAAAACACATTAAGAATCTATTATTGACATACCATATGATATCGCTGGATATCTTCATTTAACATCTGTCTGGTCTAAAGAAAATTCCAGTTCACCTAGTTCACGCTATAGCGTCTTTATTATGTAACGATTATTTTCCTGGCCGCGAACTCCGATCAGCACATAGGGTAGAGACGCAGCGATGACCTGTATGTAAACTCTGACATTCACACACAGTGGCCGCAAATTGACCCGATATACCTCGCGAGTTGAAAGGCAATGCATTAAAGTGAGTTTCCGCTTCCACTGCTCTCTATACTTTAACATGTTAACATGTTGACAGGAATATGGAAGTTAGTACTAAATATGAGAAAATAGCCTTTAGGTGCAAACGTTCTCGCGCTGAAAATCTTCTTAAAATAAAAGGTGGACGCACAAACTGTATTGATGTCGAGATTGAGTGTAAAACTGTTCTATCTATTAAGCCTTTTTATTAGATATAAAATTGTTTCATGCTGAACACGCAGTAAAACAGTGTTACAAAGACGCGGACATGTTTCCAATGTTCTGGTCGTATTCTCAAATCAGCCAATGCAGTCAATGAAGTGTATTCATCTGTACTTGGCCGCGGGAAGTTTTATTTGAATTTTATTGGACGCTAAGGTGAAAAGCTGGCTTAATACAGCACGCCGAAAAATAGTAGCAAGTGTGACCTACCGATTTTCTTTTCAATAAACTCCAAATTCACGAAATTTTGAGGATGACTATTTAAATTATACAACTAATGTGTTTTCTTTTTCAAAGTCTTAAGACAAAGTGCAATGGTTATTGACAGTGATAAATAGGAACAGATTAATAACGTTTAGTGACATTACTTTATCCTTTATATAAATATAAACGAAAACTATATTTTCTACGAATTTGGTCTGTCATATGTGGAAAGGTAACCATCCTATTCTCATTTTTGCGCGCATTTGGAGTTTTATAATTTCTATCGATCTCGCAACATTACACGTACACGTCATGTATTACTGTATGCTATTGTGAAATGTTCATTTTATACACATGTCGATTGACGACGACGTGGTATTTAGTCTTTAAACAAACTACGGGTTACTAGAACGAGTTAAAATCTTATTCATTACTAAGATTGACAAGAGAATAAAGGTTCATTGTAACCAAGTCTATATAAGTTGAATACACCTAAAGAAACCTGCATCAGATACGTGCATTCAGATGCATTTAATAATGTGACTGTTACCAGTTATTACCAAACATGTTTGTTAGTTATGGAATATTGCAAATTTTGCAAAGCGGTAGATAGATATAGAATATTGCAAAATAGTCAGATTGATCGAGGTATTGTGTAATATAGTAACGTTTTGATTACTCCTGAATACCGATTTGGATGCGTTAAAATATTGCGCCTAGTTAGTTCTGGCTACCATTACTTTAAATGTCGCTTTTTATGATTTTTGACTAGCGCGACTTTATAGTTATGGACCAACCCCATTAGGAAAGTCAACCAGAAATTCCCGAAAAGTTGACAGTTAACAAAGACCGGTCCAAAACAGCTTTTAAATGCAGTTATTGGCTCTAATCAACCACTTGATCGGAAAGATTGACATTTTTCACATTTAACTGATATATTCTTTCACAAAATACTATCTTAAACATTTAAAATTTATCTATTCTGCTCTTACATATCGAGAAAAACAGACTTTCTTGAAATGCGAATCTCCCGAGATTTCACGGTCATATGACGGTATTTCTATTTTTAGTAACATACCATGTGCTCAAGTGTTTTCAAATTCAGAATGACATTTCCCGGTATTTTAGATTATTCTGGCTTGTTTTGTAAACAAATTGTAGTGTAAATACAAACTCAAAGTTAATATTATTTAAAACTACCTGATTCACACTGAAATCAGTTTTATAATCCACCAGACGTAAGTTGTTAATCACAAATAATAGATTTCAGAAAACTAAAGTTATGTTTACCATTTCAGCATAAAATGTCAAGGTCGATCCGAAAGTATCCAAATGAAAACTCGTCACGTGACAAAGCGACAATGGCGTCAAAATTGTGAATTTCAGACTGATGAGAGTTATTTTCATCTATTGTAAGATGCATTCAAAACATTTGAACCTTAAAATATTCCTCGATGCAGTAATTTATATTCATTCACCAATATATCTTGAAATGTATCCAAGAAAATGAGCATTCTTTGATTTATAGCGTGACATAAATATGTTACGACTCTGGTTGACTTTCGATACGGGGTTCGCTTCAGCGTACAGGTATGTTAATACTATATAAACTGTACGCTGAAGTTTCTTTAGCTAGCGCCTAGTTGACACAATGTCGACGTTAAGTAATTAGAATTTGTAATTTACCAAAATTTGATATATATGCAATATTCCATAACTAACAAACACGTTTGATGTTGATAAATATCACCGGATAGCACTTTGTTTTGAGATTTCACAATATTAATGGAATGTGAATCTATTAAGATTGTGTGGCTAATTGCGAAAAGAAGATTTACTAATCTTAAACAATTGGTTTGTGTTTTTTTATTAAAGAACGCACGTATTTCATGTACATAATGAACACATTTTCATTTTGATAAAAAGTGTGGTTATATGAACGAAGTCGAATTCTTGACTTTTCCGAGTAATTGAACAAGAAAGATGTACACATGAATCGCAACTTCAAAGAACTATTCGCTACAGATGGTGAGACCATCATGATACATAAATCAAGCTTTGATTTCGATGTGTTTTGAGCGTTTCAAACAACATTCTATTCAAACTACAAAATGACTGAAAGCCAGCCATTTATTTAATCAACTTAATCAAAAGCATATTGTCAAATGAATAAGCATACTAGCATGGTATTTTAAAATAAGCCAGTGCTTAAAAGGCGAAGAAGTGAAAACTTTCCTTAATAAAATGATGAAATGGAAATAACGTTATTTCTGCTGATTTGGCTGTTTGGTTTCTCTTTTGGTAAGTGACGAATAAAGTAGACAACTTAATAAATACCAAAATTAATATTTACTGATAACATTTCTCCAAAATTGCTTCTATGAGTAATATCACAAATTACATATTTTAAATGTCATCGTTTTCAGAAATGTATCAATCTATGTATTTGCATAAGTAGCAAATGCCTATGAGTCTGAGTTTGTGTCTTGTATTTATATAACACAATATGCTATATATCCTTCCTGATTTCTGTTGCTGATCTTATTTATTATTAAAGTATCCAGCACATAAAACAAAAATGTACCGATCCTTAGCAAATTGTGTGTAACATAATGTTTGTATGGAAATTATTATTGAACTATAGAGCTTGTTCTGAGATTATTATATGAGATTATTCTATACACAACTAGTAATGTGCTCGTTAATAAAGTCTCCACCCAAAACAAGGAAAGATGCATGTGTTAGTGAATGAGTCATGAATAATGAATGGCAGTAAATTTGAATAAGTTTGCTCTGCCCTATAATGCTATAATTGTTTAGGAGGAACAAAACCAAAACTCAAAAGATCGCAGATTATTATGTGAAATCCTTTATGAAATTACATGACCAACTGTCATGTTGTATACCAATTAGGATATTGACTGCCTTCGGTTCCAGGGCACCGCAGCGAGTTGTATTCCACTCAAGACAGCTGAACATATTGCTTCGACGGCTGCTGCGACAGCAAATATGACTTCTACCTGGCAGAGCGCTGCAGTGACAATTTTATCACCGGAAGCGGAATAATATTCGGCTGTGTCTGCGTCGGTTGCAAGGTTACCGCCGTCGTCTTCTACGTCCTGTGTTACAGACCGAAGCAGCTTGCGAAAATAAACGATGTGCGAGAGAAAGGTGGACACGGTGATACGACTAAAGGAGCGTCTTGTAGGGAAACGTATATCGGTTGATACATGTTCGAGCAAAAGGTTTTTGTGTGCTATTCTATCTGATTAAAATATTGGTTATTGTACACTTGCCATATATAAAAAAGAGTGGTTTAGAGTTGTTGTTTTTTTAATAGTTATCATATTCAAAAATGAGTGTTTACGATTGTATCTCGTTTTGCAATTGTATGTTCAAGAAAATGATTTTGCAATTACACGAACGTTTAGGGCACCCCTCGTTAAAAGGTAAATGTATTTCGTGTACAACAGCTAATACTTACAACGCGCACTAACTTAGTATTCAATAAAATGGGAGACCACTCTTCAGTATTGAAACATTTCAAAGCGAGTATTGATCTCCCTTACATTTGTGCTTGTTTAAAAGTTGCCATTCTAGATTATGATACTTTGGACAATCAATTCATCATCATTTTTTCGGCGTAAGCTGTATTAAGCCAGCTTTTCACCCTGACTTGACCTTTGTAAGTGTCCAATAATACTCAAATAAAATTTCCCGCGGCTAGGTACGAATGAATACACTTCATTTATTCCATTGGCTGATTTGAGTATAACACCAGAACATTGGAAACATATCCGCGTCTTTGTAACACTGTTTTACTGCATGAAACAATTTTATCTCTAATGAAAAGGCTCAATAGATAGAACAGTTTTACAATCAATTTTCGACATAAATACAGTTTGTGCGTTCACCTTTTATTTTCAGAGAATTACCAGCGCAAAAGCGTTTATACTAAAGGCTATGTTGTCATATTTAGTACTTACTTGCATTGCATTTCAACTCGCGAGGTTTCGGGTCAATTCGCGGCCATTTGTGAAAGTCAGAGTTTATATACAGTTCATCACCGGAGTTCGCAGAAGGGGTTGCGAAGTGTTACACCGGTCTTACTGACAATAACGTAGTGACTGTAATGCATTGCATTCCAATCCGCAAGGTATCAAGGTCAGTTTGCGGTCAGTTGCAGAAATCTTTATATAAACGCCGTCTCGTAAACTTTGTGCACTTGAAGTCTGTTTTGATCAGATAGATACTAAATAAAGATATTCGGCGATATTATTGTGGTATGTCAATCATCGATTTTTAATATGGTTTCAACATTTGCATGATAAGGACCAATTTTGATAAAATTAATTAGAAATATTTATCCATTTAGACCAGTTTATTTATGAGCACAATAATTCACTATACTATAATTATGCAATTAAATAAGATTCGAGTATTGCCGGCTGACCTATATGCACTCGTTTATTTTCATGTTTCTTGTGTTTTTCTATTCTGTAAATATAGATATCTGAGTAATAATATCACATAAAGCAAAATAAGCCACGAAATCTGGCGCAGCTACCCGTAATTGATTTGCTTATGATGTAGCTAAGAACTGCGCAGAAAAAAGGCATTCGCTACTTTTTATCTCATAGAGATAACTTTTGATCGTTCATAAACATCGACCACAATCAACGCCGTATATCTTTTTTTAAAGATATTGCTTGTTTCAAATGTTAGCCATTTCATAGCTTTTTCCATAGCTTAGTTAAGCACCATGGAATGTATTGTTATTTGAGACCGCCCTCAATGCAGGACCATGACGATCCCCGCTGCAGGGAATTCAAAGGCGTGATTCCCAGCTAGAGATGGGACCCTGTAGCATGCCATAGAAAGACGAAGGATTTTATATTGCTTAACTTTTGATATTAATTTCAAAATGATATCATCGCTTTGCCTACTTTGTTTACATACATAGCCTTTTATCTTCAACGTCAGTGTGACATGCAAAATATATCCATAATATTTATTTATTCCGTATTGTTTTAAATAACAATTTGCGGGACCGAGCTCAAAAGAATAAAATTAAATAGAATATCTAAGAACTCCATTTGTCATTTTCATAGTTCACAGCTGTTGCCTTCTTCAATAGTATACGGCCGCTTTACTAATTATTTTTTTGTATAACATATTGTATTGTCATAAACTCAGTCTTCAAACGCAGTGTTGATACATATAATTGTAACTTTAGTTCTGTGCAGTTACCAAAGTAATAGTATGCCTAACAACGTGACTATTCCAAGATTATATTCTCCATGTCAATGACAACGATGGAAATAATAGAAAATAACATTCTTCCTGCTAGTGCACCTGAATGTTCACTATAGTTTAATGTTCTTTTAACCCAATAATATTAGCTCAATTGCATAGAAAGCCTACGGCTTATTTGAAACGCTTTCGAGTCCGTTTTCTGGGACTAGAACCAGTACTTGGTGTCTATAGGGGAGATATTAAGAACGCTCCCACAATGGGAATCGAACCTGTTTTGTGTTTACCTTGATATTGCGTGTGCGTTTCAGGACTACTTATAGTTTACATTGATGCAATTATCTGTATGATCTGTCCGTCCAGTCCGTCCGTTTATCCTTTTCGTCTGTCTCCCAACCATTAAAACTGGATCTTATATGCGCTCTTACGGGCTATACTGTGACTAGCAATACAATATTGGCTCGATGCGGAACCTTTATGTAACAGTTTTCCAACATGAGGCCCATATAATACCATGCACGGAAGCCAATTTTGGCTATATTTACTTTAAATAAGCCAAAATGGGTCCAAGCCAGCCCTGGTGAGCACGACATGGGTTTAATTTTGACTGAAATAGGTCATGGTCGGGCAAATATACATAATCTCGCCCGTATGAAACCCGTGTGAGTCGTATAAAAGTCATCCCGCTTGGGCCCCAACTCGAAAGCACAGAATGGTCCTAGTATGGAATATGGTTACGACATGGGATTTACCTGAACTAATATACAATATGCACCAAGCGTGTGGTCAAAATATATTGTTTTACTAATATATCAACCACATGGGTAACCGATATGTTACTGTATTAAGGTCCAATTTGAAAGCCCATAAATGGTTTCATCCAAGCAAGTCAATGCATGCCCTAAAGGGAATGTAACTGGTCAAAAGTATCATAAGGACCCTATGTGGGACCAAATTGAAATATTTTTAGCATACCAGGCCCATTAGTGATCAGGCAAGGAAGGCAAAGTGGATTCAATGCGAATACACTAGTTAAAGTCTCAATTCGCTATCCAAGTTGGGTAGGACCTGGGACTTACCATGACTTATATACATCATACTTAACGTTAAGAACCGTTATCTAATTGCTTAATATTACAAAATCCATATTGGTTCCCAGTTAAGATAACTCATCTATATCCCAGTTAAAAAGCCAATTATGGTATTATCATGCAAGCCTTTGTGGACCTATTATTGACTTTAATTGGACAATTAAGGCCGATGTGCGACCGAATGATAATAATTTGTGTATAGTCCATAAAGGATCAAGCAGAAAGGCCATGATTGTTCACTGGAAAAATGCCAGTATAGTTTTTAAACGGCGTGGCTATGTGTCGATTGGCTTATACTGGCCAAACAAAAACACGTTGGTCACCAAGTGGGACCAAATAGCAATACGGGTAGTTTTTACCATAGCAGATCCATAAGCACGAAAGCTTACTGCTATTTTCCAATGTTGGTTCCAGGTAGCCGCACCATGTGGCTTCGGCGGAAAAATATACAGCGGGACTTGTGTGGGAAACATATACATAATTTTGCTATTACATACATCAGATGGGTTCCAGAACAGTAAATACATCTCGGCCCAACTTGAAAGCAATCTACGACGTCCAAACACCAGCTGTAAATGACCATATTATAATCGGGTGTTCGGCTAAAAAAGTATAAATTAAAAGCATTAAAAATAGTTCAAATATGCAACGTCGAACAATGGTTCAGATTTTCTAAGCCAATATATATACACACACATGTTACAGTAAAACTGTGAAATTAGGAATTCTTATAATATATATATATCATGCTGTGTGTGTTCAGCCATAATATGACCAAAATGTGACTCAATTCAGATCCATATTGTACCCATTTTAGTTCAATAAAATTTCCGCTTATTCGTTGACTCCTATCACTATCTCAGTAAAGTCCTATCTTTGTTTTCCATTATGGACCAGTGTTGAGCCAATGTGTGTCTTACGTTCGTTGAACCCATGTTCTTACCCTAAAAGGATCTATTATAATTGACTTGCACTTCCGGCGATGGAATCCATATCATAACATGATGACGGCCACATCTCTGTTTGCCCATAATAGGCCAGTGTTTAGCCTAGTTGTCGCCCATGTTCTAATCCGAATGGGACCCATAAATAATCGTTTCAGACTTCCGGCGATGGGAAACATATAGTATAATTAAGTATAATTAACCAGAGTTGAGCCCTTGTGTGTACCATGTTGGACCCATGTTGTAATCAAAATGGAACCGATAAAGAATGTTGTTGCACTTCCTGCGATGGGACCCTATGTCGACCCGCAAGGGACTGATTTAGGACCCATCTAGGCTTGCATGGTGGGCTGTCGGCCTGTCTGTCTGTCTGAGACAAGCGTGTCAAGCATCCATTTTTATACATACTTTTATCACGATATATTTTTTTTAATTCGTGCAGTTTTATCCATCGATTTAATGCACACTTTTGAAACGGCAATTATCGTTTTGTTAAAATAAAGAACCGCATCTGTCATCAATATTTCCCTTGAAAATTATGTTCAAACACATCATTGAACCCTATATAACAATACAGTTGCAAAATATGATCCGTCTAAAGATATGAATCCATGATCTTCAACAAATCTTCAACAAACAAAACTAAATAGCCGAAGATATTTAAAAGCCTTGCTTTGTTATATTATAATAAAATTACAACCTTTGTTTCAGATAAGTTCATATAACTGACTTACAATGTACGTCTTTGTGTTGTTGTGTTTTCATACAAAAATATTGTATAATCATATGCAGGTTTTCTATAAGAACATTGGCACATCATGTAAACGTTTCGACATCAGATTAGGTGCTGTATGAATTTACAGCAATTGTTGATATTTTATAATGTTATAATGTTGCAATAAATAGCCTTAACACTACTTCACTAAATGCAATTTAATACGCGCATAATGAAAAAAAAATCAGGTTTATCATATTTATATTCTCTATGTGGAATATTAAAAATTTCTATAATAATAACAATACAAATATTAATCATAAAATAAAATATATTGAAAACAAAAAAAATCGTATACACATTTTATTGAACCGTTTTATTTCTTCGTTATTATTGCTGAATTAAAAATTGCATGCCAATATTTACAACAGAAGATGTGTATTCAAGAATTGTACTATATTGAAGATAAATAACGAGATAAGGTCAACATGGTCCTTGACCGTCAGGAAATCTCAAAATATCAACGTATCAGCTAAAAATAGTATCATGAACTGCATTTATTTATGTTTTGCAAAAGTATTGCTGTTGTTGTTTAAGTTAAAAAAAACTTTAAATGTGTATTTTAGTTTAAACAAATTAATATTAACAAATTGAGTTTAAACAAATTAATATATTATTTCATCTAAGCATAATAAATACATAAATATGAATATATTTTCAGTTGATTAATTGAACAACACAGGTGATTAAAGTACATATCTAGATATTTAGTTAATCCATACTTTTTGTCATATCTTCAAGCAGAAATATTCTCAAATAATTAGAATTTATATCCATGCAATTCAGTAATCTTCAGTACAAATAATCTGTACATTATATATTTGTACAGCAGTAATCATTTCAAGAGCTCACAGAAGTAGCACACACAACCGCAGCCAACGATCCCTAAGATAAACAAAACGATAGATCCGATTATGATACCAGCAAGTTGACCACTAGATAATTCTGGAGTGGGTTCTTGACAGCAACCTTGCGTTGTCCAGCCGTTGTTTGGTGACTGACAACAACCATATTCGCATTGTTTCCATCCTTCTCCAGGAAAACAACTAGTAAAGACTTAAACTTGTGATCCTGTTTTGAATCCAATTGACTCAGATTCAAACTTGGCCATCAAATTGGTAAAATAAATATTCTGACCAAGTGTTATCAAGACTGAGTCATAAATGTGACCTTTATAGTAGAATTTTTTTGATTAAGATATCAAAAAAATCGATCTTGTTTTGGACGCACCTGAACAAGATTCAAACTGTACCTGGTTATTATAAAAATAAACATGTTCAGTTTTACCAAGTTTGAGTCCTAAAAGTCCATCTTAGAGTGGTAAGATTTTTTTATAAAGATTTGACACGGTGGCTTAATTTCTAGGTAAACGTGATCCAGATTCCAACTTGACCGAAATATTTTCAAGTTAAACATTCTGACCAAGTCTCATAAAATGAGTCATTACGTTTAACCTGGCGACCTAGTTTTTGGACGCACATCACCCAAATACGAATTTGGTCGTAATATCATAAAGATAAACATTCTGACATGAGTCATTAATATGGCTTCTGAAATATTATCAATGCTGTTAAAAGATTTTACCTAGTTTAATGACGCACGTGACCAAGTTTCGAAATTTTTCTACAAAATAAACAATCTGTCAAATTTTCATTAACTTAGATTTGACCTGATGAATTTGGACGCTCGTGACCCATTGCAAACTCGGCCTGATTATCGTCAGTTTTTTTCCTTCTTTATCAGGTATACATTCAAAAATACGTTTCATGAAGACTGGATTTTAAAATGTGTCCTCTAGAGTGTGAACAAGCTAAACGTTGACGACGCACACCGCACGATTCGCTGATTCATGTCGGACATAGAGTTTTCCACATTATCTCACCTTTAGCCCTTCTTACTAAGGTGAGCTTAAAACAAGAAAAAGTAGAAAAAGACGTTGACCTCCGCCGAAACCCATAATATGGTAGTCAAAGGCAGCTACATTTTGTGTAATTTAGCATGACGCTCTTATTTAAACGATAAAACACAAAAACTCGAACGTAATTTGACGAAAACTAAATTTAAGAAACACACTTTTAAATAAGGCGCACAAGCGTGCTTTAAATAAATGTAAGATATTTAAAAATTTTAGCACACTAAAAATTAAAGTAAACAATAAGCAAACACAATTTTATTTTTACATGTAATAAATTATAACATACCGGTAACATAACTCACAATCATCGTAAAAACAACTGCAACGCTCATTTTTGCTGATCTGTTTTAAACGCTTATTAATGTTGAAATGTGAATATTTAAAAATGTAATCAGTGGATTCAACCTCTGCCAAAATAATCGTTAACTTAAGTTTACAACATCTTTGTTTGATTTATATGGTATGTTTTTGAAATCAATACGACTTTTAAAGGATCCTGTTCACATATTGACGAGATTATGTTTTTGTCACTGATTCATGTTTCTAAATTGTTTTCTTTAAATCCAAAAAGAAACTTTTTAAACGAATATTAATAATTACTGTGCCATTCGTTATTAAGAAGTTACGGATTATGTAATCGTGGCATATGTGATTTTAGTACGAGCATGATTGTTTAATTAAGTAATGTAAATTAAATCTATTCTTCCTTCGAAACGAGTTTCTTAATACCGTCTGATGGTCTGTAAATTGTAAAAACAGTCAATCACATCGCAAGTGTTAAAAGGAGTTTATCAAGAGGTGAAGTAGAAACGAGTCATGTCTCTGCGCGGAGGTTGATCACAATCTTCGTGAACGATGCGTTTTCATTGCATCACAGAATAATGGTTATATATCGTAATATTCAAAGGTTCGTTAAGATCTAAACAAAATACGATTGATGATGATTTTTCTTAAGAGACAATTCTTAAAATTCTTTTTTTTTGCAAGAGCTTGAAATTTCACAGCTTAGCGCAAAAACTGCGTCCATCGTTAGGTAACATTAAATTTAATTTTCAGAAGGCGTCGAGATCAAATGGTTAGCGGCAAATAATTACGAAAATCTAATTCTGGATACACATCTGTTCATTACATGTTAAATGAAAACTTGATGTATTATTTTATATCTGGCTATTAAAATTAATTGATCAATTTAAAAAAGGATCAATCTGTTCAGCGATTCGTTGTTTGCCATACGTGAATGAGTACGAGCTAAATTACGGTTTATCTCCTGCTGTTTCAATTAATCAGTTTAAACCACAGGTGTTGGGCGCTTGGCAAAATAACTAAAATACAATCCATGTGGCATTCAACAACATTTGCAATCACTTTGACAAAAGTTGTTTTTATGGCATATTTATAGTGTTTGAGTATTGTTTAAGCTATTTATTTCATTTATTTCACAAAGGAGGCAGTTGAAGTGGGGATGGGTGGTAGTGACTTGGCCACGCGCCCAACACCCGTTGTTTAAACCCTGTGATGTTTGACGCAATTATGAAATGTAATAATCTGATAATAATATTATTTACTCGTATGTAAAAAATAATGTTAAAAATATTTCGTAGAACTATAAATATTTAATAAGTCATACTTAACCCTGAATCACCAGTTTGACTTGTCAATTTTACTTATTACCATGCTATAAACTCGTATTTACCACTGAGAATCAGCATGTACTCGTCGTAAGTTTAAAGCCGTAATGCACACACTAAAGTATCAATATCAACGCTTGACAAGAATTTTAGATATCAACGTTGAATAAATCCGCCAAGGACGACCCAAAGCCCGCGCTAAAAAAGGGGGAGGGTTGGGCGTACCTGTTGAAACCACAGAAACGCCAAACAGAATAATAACATGCATCACGGACCTGGGAGAAGGTGGACCTCAAGCTGGAGGACGTATGACGCCTGATAGTGAAAGCCAGTGTCAACTGGAAGCCATCAGGCCGAAGACCATCATCTCCGCCAGGACCACAACCACCACGGTACATGGAATGTCCGAACCATGTACGAGACCGGGAGACAGCACAAGTTGCCGCAGGGATGAGGAAGTTCAACCTCACTATCATTGGGATCAGTGAATCAAAATGGCCTGACTCTGGGCAGAAGCGACTGACTTCAGGTGAGTTACTGTTGTTCTCGGGGCATGAGCAAGAGGATACAGCACACACACACAGGGAGTAGCCTTGATGCTTTCCAAGTAGGTACAGAGAGCGCTCATCGGGTGGGAGGCACACGGACCACGGATCATGACGGCCTCTTTCCTTACAATAAAGAATAGGATCAACGTGAACATAATCCAGTGCTACAACCTAACGAACGACAGTAAAGAGGATGAGAAGGGCAACTTCCAATAGACTGTCAACAAGACAGACCAAAAAGAAATATCATCATTCTAATGGCTGACTTCAATGCCAAGATCGGCAGTGACAATCGAGGATATGAGGAGATCATGGGGAAGCAATGGTTAGGTGATATGAACGATAACGGAGAGAGATTCGCTGACCTGTTCGCCACAAGTGACCTGGTCATCGGAGGAAGTGTTTTCCATCACAGAAGGATACACAAGGCAAGTTGGGTGTCACCAGACCTGTAAACGGAGAACCAGATTGACCACTTGTGCATCACAAAGAAGTTTCGTCGCTCTCTTGAGGATATACGTGTCAAACAAGGAGGAGACGTGGCTTCGAACAATCATCTCCTTGTCGCCCGATTTAAACTTCAGCTGAAAAGGCCCAGGTCCTAGAGGAGCAGCCTGTAGAAGAGATGATTGAGCAGAAGTGGCAGAGCGTGAAAGAAGCAGTTACTTCAACATGCCAAGAAGTACTGGGCTCCAAGTCTTACACCCACAAGGAGTGGATATCAGCAGAGACGCTTCAGAAAGTTGAAGAAAGACGAGAAAAGAAAGCAAGTATAAACAACAGCAGAACACGAGCCGCAAAAGTGAAAGCACAAGAAAAATACACCGAAGCAAATATGAGCGTCAAGCGAAGTATTAGAGCAAACAAGCGGAACTACCTCGAGACGCTTGCAACAGAGGCGGAATAGGCAGCCTATCAGAGCAGAACTAAAGATCTGTACTCAATCACCAAGAGACTAGCAGGAAAGTTTGCCAAGCCAGAGAGGACAGTAAGGGACAAAAATGGAGGAGTAATAACAGATGACGAAGGGCAGAAGAAGAGGTGGATTGAGCACATCCAGGAGCTACTCAACAGGTCAGCTGCTGCGAACCCACCGGAGATTCTGCCAGCTACAAACGATCAGCCAATCAATTGCTGCACTCTCACAAAGGAAAAGATAAGCAGCACCATCAAGCAATTGAAGAACGACAAATCTGCAGGACCTGACAGCATACCGGCAGAAGCGCTTAAGGCTTATGTGGAGACCAGTGTGGAGCTACTACACCCACTCTTCAGCAAGATATGGGAAGAGAAGAAATTCCAACAGAGTGGAAAGAAGGTCACCTCATCAAGCTTCCCAAGAAAGGCGACCTCAGTTCCTGCTCCAACTACCGAGGAATGACATTGTTGTCCATCCCAGGAAAGGTGTTTAACCGCATCCTGCTGAACCGAATAAAAAACGCAGTAGACCCTGCTTCTCCGTAACCAACACGAGGCTTTCAAAAGGAGCGATCGTGTACGGATCAGATTGCAACTCTGCGGATCATTCTGGAACATCCCTTGAGTGGAATTCGCCGTTATATGTCAACTTCATTGACTATGAAAAGGCGTTCGACAGCGTTGACCGGGAGTCCCTCTTGAGGCTTCTGTGATAAAACGGAGTACCAGGAAAGATCACCAACATCATCAAGAAGTCGTATAAAGGAATGACCTGCAGAATCGTTAATGGCAGACAGATCACGGATGCCTTTGAAATGAGAACCGGTTTGAGGCAAGGCTGCTTACTCTCACGATTCCTGTTCCTGCTGACCATAGACTGGGTAATGAAGACATCGACGGAGCGGAATGGAATTTAGTGGACACTCTGGACACATTTACAGTGTTCTGCCGAGGCCGCGATTCCGCGATATTGTCGCGCAGAAATTGCACTTGTCGCGTAAAAATAATAACTGGTGCGAATTTTGTCGCGGCCGATTTGACTTTTTAATTTGTTTAGCAGTCACATA
The DNA here is from genome assembly GCF_020536995.1 of Dreissena polymorpha. Taxonomy (NCBI): domain Eukaryota; kingdom Metazoa; phylum Mollusca; class Bivalvia; order Myida; family Dreissenidae; genus Dreissena; species Dreissena polymorpha. The sequence goes on along the minus strand of NC_068368.1, from coordinate 19,835,290 downwards.
AACAACCAAGCTATGTAATATGGAATTTTTACACCCATTATTGCTGCTTCTTCCTGTATTTGCGCGATGATTATCTGAGATATTAACTCTATGATTCTACATTCTCAAATCTTTTCTATAAAGAAGGAATGTAGTTGACAATTGTTAATAGTTTTATTTGATCGTTCGTCAAAAAGTTGTAATTCTGTTACTCTTGTATCTTCAATGCAATTGAGTAATTAAATAGTAATTAAATTGAATGCGTTTTAATTCCCTTTTATTATTGTTTAATTTGAGTTACAATGCTATGACGTTAAATTTTATTTACATTGAATGTATTATGAATATTGCTGGGCCAAGTGTGAGGTTGAGCGCTCTATAACCAGGTTTAAACCCCCAATGCTTTGCATTGACCGTTCCAAGGCGGTGACCCCAGCTTTATTCATATTTTGTGTTTATGTTGGTTTGTATTGTGCTGTATTGTGCTGTTTTGTACTGTTTGGGCAATCGGTCACTTGCCTTAAATAAAGGACCAACTAATTGTTTTTAATGAAAATTCAATACTGCTCCAGCAGCTGGAGTTTCACTTCTTTATATTGAGTACCAATTGGAAAGCGATTCTTACACATTAAACATTTCTTAGAATAGCGGATTTCCTGCTATGGCAGGTGTTCGTTGCTCAGAGACCGGTTTTTTAGTCCAGTATTGATTGGATGATACGATTCTCACTCATTTGGCGGCGAATGAAAACGCTTGTTTCATAACGGTATACCTCCTAATGAAGAGTTCCAATAATGTCGTAGCCAAAGAAAAAAAAGCCTCGAACAATTTTATGGTTTTTTTTAGTAAATCGTCGAGTAGTTCGAAAGAATAGTATACAGATAAGGAGCAAGTAAGTCCCCCTTTTTCATCTGCGAAGGTGCAATATAGCCCTGTGACTGTTCTTGTACAACATGAGCCGAAAAACATCCCGTCCACATCGAAAAGTCAGCCTTAGCTGTCTGATAAAACGGATGTTAAAAAGTCCCAAAGAAAATTTCAAGAACGTTGGCTTCATGATTATTCTTGGCTTGAGCATGATGTGACAGGCAAATTTAATAGTTACATGTACCATAGTTGATGGTTAACAATTAAAAAAAAACGTAATTCAATTACAAACAGTAATAAAAGAAACTGTCGGTGCTTTATGAAATGGACAGAAAGGCTCACAGATGAAGAATAAAAGGTAAACTAGAGTAACGCTGGGTTATATCGGACACCTTCAGGAAAAAGACAGCGTAATCTCGATGACTCACTATTCGAAGCGGAATGCTTTTGTTTTCTTGGTACAATAGCTTTCATGCAACAGTATGAAATGTTCAAATGCATTTTAAACCTTTTAGTCAACCAATGAGATTGCACTTTCTAAATACCAACGCATCAGGGTAAAACCGGACGTCCCAAGGCTTGTATCGGACACCTTTAAAAGCTTAAATCGGAAAGTTGTTGATTGTATGTTTTTCCGTTTTTGGAATCGTGATGTTATTTAAGCTGTAAAAAGGCTATACATCGGTGAATTTGTATTGAGTAGTAATACTTTATGTATATATTTGCGAATTTGTAGCATATTTACATCGAATATCTTTTCCATGTTTGGGCATATCTGGAAAGTGCGCATATACACGATATACATTTTTATTTATTTGTATTTTAGTTAATGGTCTGTTTCTTCCAATGTCGCTATTTTGCAACGAAGCCATAATGGTTCTTGAGCTCATTTAATAAAAGTATAGAAAACAGACCTAAGTTCTATAGGTCTTGCCAAAGTTTGGTGTCCGATGAACCCCGATAGCATTTTTCGAAGCATTTACTACCTGGGGATTATCGGACAGTTTAAGTTTTTTTTTTACAATACATGTAATGTTTGTAACAGTTTTATTATGTTTTTCAGAAGATAAATAGAATATCAATTGCTAATGTGAGTACAAGTTTTTATATACATTTGTATCAAGTTTCATTAAAAAAAAAACAGGTATCCACAAGAGCCGACTATTGAATTTTATATCGGCTCTTTCGGATACCTCCGTAATACCCATTTTAATCGCGTGACGTCACATTTATACTTGTCACTTATGACTTTAACCTCTTTACAGAACATAATTCACTTGTACGCTGTCAAGCTTTAATCTAAACAAAATTATTCGAAAATAATGTCATCAAGGTTGCTTAGCATACCCAGTAAGAAAACGAAAGAACATTCTTACCTTCAGAACAAGTGATTGTTTTTCTACTTTTTGAAAATATCCGCGCCTTGAAACTTTGCAAAACCGGAAAAGAAAAATCGCGCTTTCTGCTCATGCAAAGACTTTCGAGAGGTTAAATGTGAACTTTTTTCTGATTGTCTAAAAGTATCCGGACTTAGACCCTATTCGGAGAAGCCCGACGCCGCTCTACCTTGGTCCGGGCTAGCCAATGTCCCAGGAACATGCCCGACCGGTCGTGTGTATTTTGGGCGGGATTATATGTTCTATATCAATAAACTGCGTTTTAAATAAGCTTTTCAAAGATGCAAAAATCTTAATACAGTACGATCAGATGACAATTAAATCCCAGAGTGAGTTCGGAGACAACAAACGGATCGTATCTCGAAATAGATTCGGAACCCCCTGATTGCAATCAAAAAGAGGCCGACAATTCAGAAAATCCCCGGCGGTTTTCCTGGTAAAACACGTCAGTACCTATTTTTAAACGCAATGCCGCTAGACACGGTTTTTGATTGGTTTCCTCGAAGTGACGTGTTTTCTCAATGAAAACACGTTTGAAACTAAAAGGTGGGATCGCCCAGGATCGTCCGGAATGATGAAGGTATAAAACTCGACATTAACACAAAGTAACTATAAAATTAATAGTTATTTATCAATTTTAAATAATTTTAATTTGTTGTCATTTTGGAAAAGTTATTCCATCCTTTAGACGATTAATTAATCCATTTAGAGGAAGATAGAGACTTTATTTAGATGAGAAGTGTTTTGACAATATTTTTTACGCAATTCAATTAGCAAAACTAACATTAATGGTCGATCCCGGCTTTTAGTAGAGAGTTAACCCCGTACAATTGTTACAACTACCGTAACACGTTATTTTGCTAAGATTCACTTACCATTTCTTGTAAGACGGTAACCCGGCAATCTATGTAAAAAAGGTTTTAACGTTTATGTCGTTGTTTAAGTTTGGCTTTACGGGTGGGGATGGGGGTTCCTCGGATACGAAAAGAAAAGGGAAGGAGGAAAGTAAGAGAAGTATGAGGAAATAAAAAAACAAGAAAATTTCTCCAGAAATGGCGTGAAGATTACAAATAGATGTCTTAAATAGATGAATATTGAATTCAATAGCATTAGTTAGGCGAGCTAATAAGAATGATTTGATCATAATTGCGCATCTCAAAGCACAAGAAAATACAAGTTGAATGATAAATATAAAGGTTTTTATAATACTTGGGTCAGGGCACATGAAAGATTGGTCAGGGCTAGTAGGTTCTGCATTTACTAGCCCGAACGGGCTAGTTGAAAAAAAGTTAGTGTTAAGCCCTGATGTGTATATATAATTATTACAAAAAAATAGTCGACAACGACTGATTTAGGGTTAAATTTCCCGGGTATATTTTAGTATATTTACCGTACCCGGGATACATGTAAGTTTACTTAAGAGTACCCAGGGTACATGTACGTAGTACCCGAGCCGACAATGAACAATGAACAATCGAGCGATACTGGAAGGTGCAACATCTCTCACGCCCCCTAGCATCGCCTTTAGCAGTATTCAATTCTTAGCAGGAAAGTGCTGGAGTCATTGATCCCGAGGGACAAGAAAAACAATTGATTAATGTTCATAATAAATAATTGCAAAGGGGCGGTGGAAGGCGTTGAATAGCTATCTTGTTCCCGGGGCCTTTAAAGTTCTGTTTCGTCTAGAAAGGGATCGTATTCGTATACGTTGTTTACCTGTGTAAAACGAACTTGTTATAAACAAAGCACAGGGACACAACACGTTTTTCGCCAACATGCTAAATGATCTTTTCGCATGACTTTGATATTAAAATATCACTGAATTGTAAAACAAAGTGCCGATGTCCCGGATTTACACATGTTTTCTTAGCAAAACATGTTACATGTACAATAGAAACAGGAAATCACTAAAATAAACCGATATCAAATTACATGCAACTTGTTTTATGAAATTGGTTGAAAGCTATACATGTAACGAACGAGCAAGCATTTTTAAAATGCTAACAAAAACAAAGCTGTTTTTAACCCTTTTATGCCTAGCATCTAGAAAAAAAGGCCTTGGCAAACAGCGTAGACCCATTTGAGACGCCGCATAATGCGGCGTCTCATCAGGGTCTGCGCTGTTTGCTTAAAGCAATTTCTGTAAGAAATATTCTAAATATAGAAATAAATATACGAGACATCCATAATTTTGGAAATAAATTGATCCAATTTAGAAGGATGGGAGAGTCCACTAGGCATAAATGGGTTAAGAACAACAAGTGAAACTTCCTGCAGAAACAATTGAACAAAACATGAAGCATGAAGCTCAATATATACTCACGTATTCTAAGACATGTCAAAATATTCTGTAAAGAGGGTAAAGATAATAGAAACAAAGTGGAACAAATGATGATTTAAATATGATGTATGACATACAAATGAAATAAATAGTGTTATACTCGGCTTGACGCTTAATTGTTTTCATCGAATACTAAAATGACATTTTGACTATTAAATTCGTATATACAAGCTTAAACACTCGCGCATGCACATTTATTAATACTAATAGTTAACTACATGGACATACTAATATTTGACTACATGGACATGTTTGCCCAGGGCGTTTGTTTTGTACATCACCATTAATATCTACTGAATTGCCTTGAAAATGTCAAAGTAACGACGCGCAGTTTCAGTCGCTTCCGTGTCCGGAACACAGGTATTTTAAACTCAGCACAACAGCTTGTTAAATCGAGAAAAACATGGGCTGGTACACGCTGTATGAACATCACTTGTTTCATCTTGCGAACGCTCTCACTCATCCCGGCACTGCAGCCATCTTAGCATTTGTACTAATTGCTGTGCTAGTATACACGTACTTTCATAATGATTCGTCTTCAAATCTTCCACCTGGACCGCGGCCTTTATTCTTGTTTGGAAACATGCGGTTTTTCCAGCAAGCAGCAACAGAAAGGACTAAACTGCACAAGGCATTGAATGATAAACGGCCGGAATACGGTGACATTGTGCATTTGAATGTGAATGGAAATACGTGGATAATTTTGCAAGGAGCGGACGCGATACGAGAAGGCCTGGTGAAACATCCGGAAATCTCACGCAATCGACCTACCTGGTTTCGAAGCAAAGTCGGACAAATACGGACAGGTAATCTACATCTTAATTTATGTATGTAATGATTTCAATCCTATGTCGTTGAAATAATTACAGTTGTTTCAATTTCAATCACATGAATTATGACCTATTTTTTCTTAATTGTCGTCATAAATGTCTGGCTTACACAGCCCACTTTTATAGCTTGTTGTCACATGAGCAGGGGCTATCATGGCCGCTATCAACTGAATGTTTCGTGGTCTCATTAACCGACAATATTTTCATGAATAGAACACAACTCGGGCTTTGTAAATACAATAAAATTACATATACATTTGTCGAATATAAATTCATATTGGTGAAAACTGTACAATTTAAAGTAAAGCACTAAAAATAAATCTTACATATAATTTACACAGTTCATTCAAAGCACAAGCATTTCTGTGACATATTTGATTGTATAATATCTAGTGTTTAGACGATGTACACTGTGCAAGTCTGAATAAATATGTCTTGTCTTGTCTTGTCATTGAAATTACGTTCATATATAACATATTATTTAACAATTTAATTCATTTTTCCTCACGCGTAATGGTGGTGTGTTTTTTTAAGTAAGCGAATATATCTATGTAATGCTGACACTTACTTAAACTGTAAGTATCCACTTTTAACTCTTAATGCTAATGGAATGTATACTTAAACAATTGGCGCTTCAGAACTTGTGTGGATGAATGGAAAAGAATGGAAATGTTGTCGACAAAAGGTTCTCCAGAGTTTTCGATACCTAGGAGTCGAAAAGTCGCCAATGGAAAACAAGGTCTTGGAAGAGGTCGACTTTGCCGTGTCGTATCTAAAGGACACAAAAAGGCAGCCTATCGACCTTTGGAGAATGTCTATGACAATAGCACTTAATACCATGCACAGTTTTGTGTTTGGGAAGAGGTTGGGCTTTTTAAAGTTTTGCTTAACAAAGGCAAATGAATGATCATAGTAAATATGTAGGATAGAAAAATAATTCATAGCACAATGATTTATTGATATAACAAAATGTATCCTATTACCAGATGAGCATCGATAGTATAACAACGATTGTATAAACATGAGCTTTATGCTATCGCTATTTTTAGATAAGATTTGGGGTTTTCCGAAAATTGGAGAATCTGTTTTTGTCAACAACGGAAACACAAAATCGTCCAAAAATGCGAAATTTGACAATTATTAATCGAAAGTAGGGAGGAAATCATAGGAGAAATAGAATAGTATGTGAGTTTGGGATAAAAGGCAGCCTCGCGCTACATCGGTTCTAAGCCTCGCAGGATAAACTTGATCTTTATCCCAAACTCACATAATATTCTCAATTACCTGTTGTAGAAAAACGAATAGCTTAGACATTGTTGTATTTTTTATGTTTGTATTTCATTTATACATGTTTTCAGACTCGATGGTACAAGCGCTAATTTTGAGCAACTAATTAATGCTGCACAGGAAATAATTACCTCCGGCGAAATCGTTTCACCTATGAACCATCTTCCAAAATGGTTGCAGAAAATTATTTGCAAACACGTAAGTTCTTTTTTCTTTCAATACAATATGCCGCTCGTAGAATTCCGTTTAATGAAAATCATAAGTGATGTGAGATATAAAAACACAAGATTATATTATGTGTGAAAATTGAATTGCTTTAATAAATATATTCATTAAAAAAAAAAATATTTGAAATTACTGAACTAATACTATTATATTTGGCGAAAGATTGGCAATCACAACCAACTTTTCACAACCGTATTGTGGCTTCTCTTGAATTACACGTCGATAATTCTGATTGTAAAGGCTATGGCCGATATTTGGTTCATAGCTATTTTCTTTTGATTTCATCACACCACACACAGTTACGGGTCTGGTGCTCTGATCTGTATGCAACCATTGATATGTTACATATAATTATCTTGCATTGCTATTTAATTTGATGCTATAAGCCTATGCAGTTACATTGTATGTACACTTGAATTTTATAAAAAAAAGTATGGGCCAAGTGTCAGGATTTCAGCTCCATAAAAGTTGTTTACCTCCCCCTCACGGTGTCAGCCAGTCACTGACCTTAACACTAATGCGCTTTTTCGGCATAGCTGTTTTACCGAGCTATTCACCTTCAATAATCTTTACATAACGCCAACAGACACGAATGCATATACTCGAATAGTTCATATGCTGATTCGAGATAAGTCCAGTGCTTTTTCGCTACATCACTTTGTCTGTGCACAGCGTTAAGGATGTAGCACTGTTCAGTGTAAGGAATTCCAGACTAATCTATGCATGTTCAAACGACATGATTTGTTGCCCAGTTACAATAACGCGTTAAAATCGATCTCTCAGAATTTCAGGGTCTGTACTCGGTCAATAAATCGTCAGGGGAAGACGTAATTGACTTTCGACAAACACAGTTTTGCTCCCAAGATGTGAAAACAAACACTACCGAAATAGTATAGTGTCACGATAAGAAGAAAATCGTTTAATTATCTAACCGCAAATGTGTGCAGTACTCAGTCAGCACGTCTGGAAATCATTCCTGAACGCCTTGATATGCTATCCTAATTTGCTATTTTGAATTTAATTATGTATATAAAAAAGGATTGTACTAAAATGTGCCATTTACAATGCCCAATGCGATTTAAAAGGACCCGGTCATATGCCATATGTGCCCATCATATATATAGCCCACCCAGCCTGCGCATCTCTCAGTCTGGTCAGGAGATACAAAATGAGAACAAAGCACCTTGAGTGATTTTATAGTGGACCAGATCGCGCAAATGCGCAGGTTGGGCTTGAGCTACGCTGGCCGAAAACGTCATAAACCCACTTTCGTATGACGCAGCTTCGAACGTGCGATTTAAATGTGTCGAAAGAAAACTGCGTGTTAATCAAATTATTTTTAACATATTAACATACGATTTATGTTGATGTTGAACAAATAAACTCATAATAAGCCACGTAAGGACACATGTTTGTTAACTCCCGTAGTCTAATTTGTATATACTTACACTAATGTGTGGTTTGAACATATTAAGTTATTAACACACATCTCATTCGTTAAATATGCGACTAACAAGTGAAACAAGAAATATGTTTAAAAAGATATACGGCGTTGATGTTGTAATGTTTGCGACCAGTGAAAGGAGATGGAATGAAGTGACCATTTATTTTAATGAAGATAGTGAGTGATAATAGGATAATATATTTTAATGCATTAACAAATAAAAATGAAGAACAAGAAGAGGTGAAATTGTATGTTTTATTGTCAATAAGTATTGTAATGACTAGGATTTCATAATTGAACGAGTAATACATTAGTTTCAATAGAAAAACAAAACATATTCGCCACTGAAAAACTATAGACATTATGTTGGAATGAAATAAAAGATAATGTGTTATAATGTGTACAGATGTTAGTAGAATGTAAACATAAAAGACACAATATTGCAAGCATCATAAAAAAAAACAGAAACAGAACTTTATCTAAAATATGAACAAAACAAAGTACAAAGAAACATATTTACACTAATAAACGCAAATATGGATTATAATAAATCAAAACAGATATTTGTCCAACACCTATATATTTCCTTAGTATTGCGGGCTTCCGCCCCCAAACCCCCGCTTTGTCGATAGTGGTAAACAACTGCGTACCGGTAAAGTGCAATCTAGCCTTTTTTGTAGTGTTAAGTGTGGCCGCTATGGCATGTAAACAATAGATTCTTTTAATTGTACAGACATGTGATTAATGCTATACTGCTTCGTAAACTCAGGAGAAACGTTTCGATGTAATGTTTAGAGGATGTTTTGTATTATGCCAGTTTTTAATTTATTGTAATTTACATGTAATTTACAATATTTTCATATTTCAGTTCAAATGATATGCATTCAATGTTTTAGTCTGGTAACCCGACTACCAATGTTTACGGTGATTTTTGTATTATAAGCCAATGAACAATTTGGGTTTAATTATTTCGGACCTATCATGAATGAAGGTCATCTAAGGTCAAAAGTGACGTTAAACAGCTATGCCGAAAAAAACACCACAATACTTAAACTTTTTTTTTCAATTTAATAATTTAGAAACGCAAATTTTTAACTTTATTGCAAACTCAGCAATTACGCCGAATATCTTTTTAAGAGATAGTTCTTGTTATATTTAGTAGTATTTTATACTCGGTGTAAGCAATTATAAAGCATGTTTTCGTAGTCGATTGTATACCTGAAGTTATTGGCGAACACATGTTCAACATTTATAAATTGAGTACTATGAATATAAACAAACTTAAGCTTACACTTATGCGTTCTTATACGGTGGCATAGACCTAATGAAAAGGCTCAATAGAAAGAACAGTTTTACAATCAATTTTCGACATAAAAACAGTTTGTGCGTTCACCTTTTATTTTCAGAGAATTACCAGCGCAAAAGCGTTTATACTAAAGGCTATATTCTCATATTTAGTACTTACTTGCATTGCATTTCAACCCGCGAGGTTTCGGGTCAATTCGCGGCCAGTGTGTGAAAGTCAGAGTTTATATACAGTTCATCACCGGAGTTCGCAGAAGGGGTTGCGATCTTTTCATTGAAGGGAAAAATTGGAATCTATGCTATTTTTGTCTGATGGAGTAAATAGTTCGTTTAGTCGCTTTGTCGATATATCAATATTTAAGGCACAGCTGTTGCCTTGGTCGTGTACAGTTGGCGTAAACAAGCCGTCGTTTCAGCAGCAGAATTGTTACCTAACTTTAATGCATTGCATTCCAATCCGCAAGGTATCAAGGTCAGTTTGCGGTCAGTTGCAGAAATCTTTATATAAACGCCGTCTCGTAAACTTTGTGCACTTGAAGTCTGTTTTGATCAGAAAGATACTAAATAAAGATATTCGGCGATATTATTGTGGTATGTCAATCATCGATTTTTAATATGTTTTCAACATTTGCATGATAAGGACCAATTTTGATAAAATTAATAAGAAATATTTATCCATTTAGACCAGTTTATTAAGCATGAGCACAATAATTCACTATACTATAATTATGCAATTAAATAAGATTCGAGTATTGCCGGCTGACCAATATGCACTCGTTTATTTTCATGTTTCTTGTGTTTTTCTATTCTGTAAATATAGATATCTGAGTAATAATATCACATAAAGCAAAATAAGCCACGAAATCTGGCGCAACACCCCGTAATTGATTTGCTTGTGATGTAGCTAAGAACTGCGCAGAATAAAGGCATCCGCTACTTTTTATCTCTTAGAGATAACTTTTGATCGTTCATAAACATCGACCACAA